>NW_027367783.1:0-55032 GCF_046119375.1 Phyllobates terribilis
TCCAGTGTTGGCAGTTTTGCCTCGGCCAAAGATACCTTGTGCTTCATGTCGGTGAGGAAGGAATCAACATCATGGAGTCCAGGACGAGCCTCCCTGATCGACTGACATGACAAATAGGTTAGTAAAAGCAAGGAAACAAGAATTATTGAAGCACTTAGAGGAAGTAAAACCGCATCGAAGGGTGACAGGATCATATCCAATACTTGGGAAGTCTCTGCACTCTTGTAGACGTCCTGAGGAAGCCTGTCCTTTTTGACGATTGAAGGAGGCAACATTGGAGTGGCGTTGAGTGAGGTCAGGTCAACAATAGTAGTGTCACGTAATCTTTTGGTACTGGAAACATGGTATTTAGAATATCCCTCCTTGTTCTTAGCCTTTAGATCCATTAACTCCTTGAGCGATAGTCTGGAGGAACTCCGTCCAGCACGGCTACTTATCGCTGAACAAAGAAGATAAAAGTCAAAACCAATCCAGCATGCATAAACAGAAAAAAGGCGAAACTTCTACTTGGTCGGAGAGACCATTAAATCTTTGGGACCTGAAGGGAGGTTTGAATCAGCGGTAGTGTTCTCAAAAGTGCGAAATTCTGCAGGCAGGCACTCAATCGCCCCAATGACTCTTTCCCAACTATCTAGTAGTTCCTTGGCTTCTTTAGAAAAAACTGCAATGAAAACACAATAAGCTAGTTAATCCGAAGGATCCAAGAAGTTGAACAATGGGTAGATGCTTACCATACTCCGACCATTCTGTTTTCAAGAAAGAAGCAGCATTTTCCAGACCAAGAGACTCGATTTTGACAAAAAAAAACTAGACTTCCATTCCCGGTCATTCGCGTCCAGCTTTCCAACCAAGGGTTCCTAACCCGGGCGAGCCCTAAAGAGATACTGGTACGAACGTAGACTAATTGGGTAGAACAATTACTCAAAGATCTCAAAAGAAAACCCTAGTTCAGGGTATCTTTCGTTCAAGCGATCAAAGATTTTGAGCAAATGCAAACCTGAGGGTATGATTTGGCAAGGGGCGAGACTCCAGGAGGCCATCACATCACGCACTAGCCGAGAGAATGTGCCCGATGAGGAAGGGATAATCATACATGACCACCCAACCCTCATAACAAGCATCCGCTCTCTCAACACCGTCTGGAAGGCGAGCAATAGCACTTCCCGGAAATCTCACCCTGGATAGGATGTCGGTATGTTCGTCCTCAAAGAGAATACTGTTGACAATGTCAATTTCTCTTAAGCAAAACTTTGGTGGCATAACTAAAAATGAAGGGCCGGAGAATGGAGATGACGGGAGAAAAGGAAGCAGTTATGGAGAAAGAAGCTTACTAAGATGAGAATCGGAAAAAAGTGACGTGCAAAGCAGGGTGATTAGACAGGAAATAATAGGAAGAACGCGACAGTCAAAGTGTTTGGCGGACAAAACAAAGGTCGTACACGTGGATCCATCGCACAAAAAAGCAAAGCGTTCGTTTCTCTGTCAAAACCGACAATTGCTTTTGGGGCAATTGTTGGACTCCAAATTTAGACGCCCAAACGAGCTTGGTCAACGACCCAAGAGAAGTTGATTGATGGATCAAACGTTGTGACGAAGACAGGCTTAGCTTCTAAATGGATCAGATGTTGTGAAGAAGATGGGCTTAGCGTTTATGAGGCAGAGCGTTAGGCGAGTAATGGCTGGACGACTAGTGCCTTTCTCGCATTCGACGACCCACGCCCAACGGTCAGATCATACTTGTATAAATACCACAAACGAATCCTTGTAAAGCACGTGTGATTCCCGGTATACAGAGAAATTCTATCTAAACAACTTGATTACTTTCAATACTAGTTTCTTTTCTACTTTTACGTGTATTTCATAGGATTGTTCGTAGTCTGATCGATTGATCTCACAAATTAGACAATTGAGTATTATTAGAGTACTTTTTACCCCCAAAATGTTAGTATACTGATTACCACAAACATTGAATATATATATATAGAGGGCTGATCTGGTGCGGACTCAAACTAATGTGCGGACTCTGCGGACTCATCACAGCCGTCGATAAATTTTGATCGAAAAAGCATAATAGTACAACACGCGCTCACACCCCCCACTCACTAACTATCTCTCCAGTTTCGTTCTTCCCTCCTACGGTTACGAATTCTCTGTCACACTCTCTCATTCTCTCTCACACTCTCTCATTCTCTCTCACAATTTCCCTGCTTTCTCAATACCTCTCACATCGCAATCAGAAAAACGTTCAAAACCCTAGCAAAAAATCAGTCCTAAAACACACAAAAACATCAAACTCTATTGATTAAAAGGCAGTTTTTCAACTCAAACAACATGTCTACAAGCAAAGAAGGAGAACATCGCACAGTTCCAGAAGTCAAAGCTGGTGAGAAATCAAAACCCTAAACACAGATTTTCTTTTCGTTCGTTTTTCCCCCCTTAATGTGATAGTGTTTTTTGGCATGCAATGTTGTTTTTTCGCTAAAACGAGAGTGTATTTGCTCCTATTAACTCATATTCTGTTTTTTGTTGATGCGATATTTTTTTGAAACAAGTTTACATAAGGAAGAAGAAGAAAGACGAGCAAAAACGAGTAGTATTCATCGAAGACACCAGCGAAAACCAACAAACTAAAACAGCGCTGACGGTTTATAAACCCATGGAAGACAAGTATAATGAAGAACAACAATCGCAAAAGAAAAAGACAAGAATGGAAACAAAATCAAAAGGTAACAAATGAAGTTCAATGTCTGTTTTCGAGTTTTACTACTCTGTTTTAGGTTAAATTGCACTTCACGTTTATAACGAAGTACACTCCGTTCAGATGATTAAGTGCACTTCCCGTTTATAACGATGTGCACCAAGTTTAGATAATTAAGTACACTTCAGTTTCATGTTGAAGGGCACTTACTTTCGATGATTAAGAGCACTTCTAATTTTGTTTGAAGTGCAACTGTAAAAAAATATAGTATTCATACCACTGGTTTTAACTGCACAAGTGCCCTCTGTTATTTTCACTTATAGTGGACTTCTCTTTCACTTGGAAATGCTCTTCTCATGAAGAATAATGTGGACTCTGAATAGTATATATAGTGCACCCCCATTTTAAAAAAAGTACCCTGTGTTTTTTTGCTTATACTGATGCAATTGATAAGAAAAATAAGGGCACTTATCTGTTTTTGTTTGAAGTACACCTGTAAAAAATATAGTACTCATACTACTGGTTTTCACTATAGAAGTGCCCTCTGTTATTTTCACTTATAGTGGACATTTCTTTCACTTGGAAGTGCTCTTCTCATGAAGAATAATGTGGACTCTGAATAGTATATATAGTGCACTGTCGTTTAAAAAAATAGTGCCCTTTGTTTTGTTGCTTATACTGATGCATTTCATAAGAAACATAAGAGCACTTCTCGTTTATGACGAAGTGCACCCAGTTTAGATAATTAATTGCACTTCGGATTCATGTTGAAGTGCACTCAATTTATATGATTATGTGCACTTCTCTTTTAAATGTTAAGTGCACCTCCAAAAGAAAATTGAAGCAAGTTTACTGATTTCATAGGTGTTTTAATTATGTCTTTGTAGGGAAACTCAAGAAACAAAAAACAGAGAGGTTGGAAATGACAAAACCGCAAAGAATATATATAGAATCCGATGACAGCCCTGACATAAAGCGTGTAACAAAGCAGAAAAGACGTGGATCAATTGGTGTCATCTGTTCATTGTTAAGAGAATTCAATGAAAACCAAAAACAGGCTGTTAGGAGATTGGGATTGGAGCAGCTTTTCTGTTGGAACATAGAAACATTGTCGTACCTGCTATGTGACTGGCTTGTAGGGAAATTTGATGCAGCAGCTTGCTTGTTGAAATTCGGGAATGGCCTTCAAGACATAGTGGTTAATGACGCTATCATACAGCAATATCTAGGTCTACCAAGAGGAGAAGTCGAATTTCAACTCCTGAGTTCAAACACAGAGAAAGTAAGAGCTTGGAAGTCAACCTTCCCGAACAACAAAGCTGTTCTTTATTCTGATCTGGTAAAAAAACTAAAAGAAAATGTAAATGCAGATGGTACTTTTGGATTAGATTTTTCTATTTTGTTCTATTCCATTGTAATTGAGAAAACAACAAATGGAACCGTGTCATCTAAGTTCATTAATTGGTTAGACAAAACAAGAGGGGATGATTTGTCAAACTATAACTGGTGCCGTCTATGTCGTTTAAGGTTGTGTGAGTTGAAAAATGACTGTAGTGACAACTCAACATTCAAGGGGCCTCATCTTCTCCTACTGGTGAGTTAGTTTCATTGTTTTAATATTTTAAATGAACTGTCATGATAATAGTTTTCATGAGTAGACATTGTTCCTTCCATATGTGCACTCTGTTACATCTTGGGAGTGCACATCTATACTTATGGAGTGTGCACTTCCTTGTTTTTTTCCTCCCAAAATAAAAACTTCTTGCATCTTAAAAAGTATACTTTAAATGTAAAAAAATAAGTGCACTAGGGATACACAGTCCAGAGCAAAATTCTTCCTACACCTGGGTGCACTTCATATTCCCTTAAGGGTGCACTTCCTTTTCCCTTAGGGGTGCACTTCCATTGGATCCTGGGGGGGGGGGGGGGGGCACTTTCGTGTATCTCTTATAACATATTTATGATGTAGACTATTTCACATTTCAGAAATATTTAATTCTACTTTTCTTACTATTACAGGTTCTATACTGTGATAGATTGATCATGTATGGCGAGGAGCCTGCCCGAGCTTATCCAACTATTAAGGGTTACAAGAGTGAAACTTTCAAAGCACTGCAGAACATGCGGTTGAGAATGGGTTTTGATCGTGGCTATGTTAGAGAAGCACCGTTGCTAGTACTGCCAGTACCTGATCATAGAGAAGAAGTAGAAGAGCAGGGTGCTGGCTGCTCAAGAATAGATGACAACATTGACATCGGTGATGGAGGAAAGTTCTACAAATTTATACGCAAACAAGCTGATATAGCTCGACTTATTGCCGAGCAAATCAGGCTTTACCACGAGCATGTCAACACAGCCAAAAAGGAAATTCAAGACAGTCACACATACAACAAAATCAACGAAACCATAGAGAAGATAATCAATATAAGAATTCTGCAAGGTTCACAGAACTACCAATCTTCACAATCACAGGTAAGAAAATAAATGAACTCTTATGTAAAAATAAATAAACTAATTTTACCTTATTCTGACATACATAATTTTTCTGATTTTCACAGGATAGCCAGGACAAGTTCTTCAGCGATCCGTTCATTATTAAATGCATCGAAGAAATAGAGGCTACATTTCTGATGTCAAGAGCAGAAAAGAATGATAACATGGATGTTGGTGACGGTGGTGGGATCATCAATCAGGAGAAGAAAGCAAAAAGTCTGATGATAACCATGCTGAGGTTACCATAAATGCAGAAGATGATAGAGAGGTACAAAATGAAGGAGATGCAGAAGCAACTGAAAAATAAAACCAGCGCGAGCAGGATCAAGGGGGAGACGACCCTCATCAACAGCAGCAACAAGAGAAAGAGCTAGATGACGAACACCCTGTTCAACTGCTAGGCCAGAAGCAAGTACAAGAACATTCAGAACAATCACATCAGCATCAAGAGCAACGGTATGAGAACGAAACAATTGGAAATGAAGAAAAGAAGAAAGAAGAAAAAGGATCCAGTCAGGGACAGTGTAACATTCAAGAAACAGATGAGATTATTGATTTAATGGTTCTGGATACACCTCCTTCTGGAAAAGAGGATGCTGTTAAAAAAAATGATGTTGTTGAGGTCATTGTTCTAACTGATACAAGTGATAATGAGGAGAACAAAGAAGATAGCACGACAACCATTAAGATAGTAAAACATGAAAGGTCCGAATCAAGAAAGAGCAGTGAGAAAACAAAGAGTTCTAAACCACAAACAAAATCCGTTGAGTCTATAACTTCAAAAACAGCAAGTGATAGGAGTACAGGATCCAAGAAATGCAAAAAATTCAGAAGTATGTCTACCCCAAAATTTGATTTAGGCATCGATGATATATTCCAAGTAATTGCGAATGTGGGAAAGGTATGTATTACATTATCATGAACATTTACATAGATTAAAAGATTCCTGTATCTCAAATTTAAATGTACTGATTTACATGTGGAACAAAGTGAACTGTTTGAATAAATAACCCTATGTAGATATCAGTTAAAAAAGAGGTGCACTAGAACTAACTGTAGAAATGCACTTCGCTCTATTTTATGAACTATATTGCACTTTTATTTTTGGTAGTATAAAAACCTTATTTTTCCTCATTCATAGGAGGCCGCTGCTGGAGGGTCGAAGAATAGTCAAGAGAAAGAGGCTAAGGTAAATATGTTGATAAGTACACTTCAATATAAGAAGAAAAATCTTACTTTCTTCTAACTGCACATATTTGATTTAATTACATGTTGTTTTTATACTCATTCATAGCAGGACACTGATGTGGATTCAAACACTATCAAACAGAAGAGTCAAGTTGAAGAAATAGTGGTAAACTTTCAAGCTAAATAAAACTTCATATAAATAGGCTAAAGAGGTGCACTCAATCTAGTATACCAAAGTGCATTTCTATATTTTATTAAGTGCACAAAATTCATATATGCAAAAGAGAATTTTTTTTTAGGTTCTCAACTGCAAATTTTGTGTTCTTATAATATATTTTCCTCATTCATAGAAGAATACTGAAGCAGCTTCTACTTCTGTATCAAAAATTTATGAGAGTAAAACAAATTCTGAGAAAACAGCGAGTGATAAGCCTTCTCCACCAAACAAGACTTAAATTGGAGGTGATAAAAATTCCTTGCCAACACAAAAAGAGATCCAAGAGGGAATGGATGTTGTTGTAGATGTTAGAAAGGTAATTATTTACATACTTCTCAGTTCTCATTTAAATCAAATTGAACTCCTGGCCTATATTGAAGTGCACTCTGGTTTCAAAATTAAGTGCACTTCTAGAATACCTTGCAGTGCAACTTTTTCATTTTACTCAAATTCCTTTTGTAATTAATAGCAGGACACTCAGGAGCAACCAAATACTAACAAAGAAATGACTCAGCTTGAAGTGAGTAAGGTAGAAATGTTTTTACAAATATACTACATAAAAAAAAGGTTAAGTTGGTGCACTCTTTCTAATAAGTAGAAGTGAGCATTACTTAAAACTAAAATAAAGTGCACAAGTTTCTAAAAGTGATTTGTTTTGGTTATTAGTGCACAAATTAGATTATTTTGATTTTCTAATATTCTTCCTTATTCATAACAGACCACTCAGGGCAAATCAAATTCTGATAAAACCAAGAGTAAAGTCGAAGATAGAAAGGTAAAAATGTACCAATAAGTATCTTATAAAAAATATAGGTTTAAAACGGGGCACTAATTTTCTGGTTAAAAGTGCACTTCATATTACACTCGAAGTGTACTCGGGCATGATGATCCAGTGTACTTCACTCTGTGTTGAAGTGCACTATGTTTCAGATGATTCAAATGCTTATGCTGCTGTCAATTATTGTTTGATATAATGTTTTTACCTCATTCATAGCAGGACACTGAAGAAGCTTCTACTGCTGTTTCAAGGGGTGTGGAGACTAAGACAGATTCTGAAAAGACAACAAGTGATAGGCCTGCTACAACAAAGAAAACCCCCCAGTGAAGTAGACTCGAAAAACTTGCCAACACAAGCAAAAGCAACAAAAAATATAGATGTTGGTGTTCATGTTACAAAGGTAATCATTTACACGTTTGCAATCCTATCCCACAACAGAGTACAAATAACTTCAAAACAAATTTCAAAAGCATTGTTATAAAAAAGTGATATATTGCACTTTAACTGAAAAGTTATAAAAAAGTGCACTTCAAGTATGAACATAAATTGAACCTTATCATTCTATTAAATTAAATTGTTCTTTTATAATTCATAGCAGATTGCTAATAAAAGAACAAGGGAAGAAGGTGATGAACCTTCTTCACCCAAAAAGCGCAAAATTGGTGATGACATCAACGTTCAGCAAAAACAATTAACTGTCAAAGCTTCATCAATTGTTGTTGACTGTGGGAAGAACGAAACAACTTTTCAGGGGATAGGATCTGAGATAACTCCTCAAAAAGAAATTTATGATGAGAAGGAGAAGAAGACATCAAATTTGGTTCTTAGCTGTAAATCACCTATCAACGACAAAGCAATTGATGCTACAAGTAAAGTAACTAAATTAGAGAGAAGAGTATTCTCATACATTAATGATCCACTCATAGATGATAGGTATAACTATAAATCAGAACATTTCAATTTTAGTTGATTTATTAAATTATTTTTGGTTGTTTAAATTAAGCACCTTCATCACAGTTAAAAGTGCACATCTAATTTGCATACATGTGCACTTACATTTGAGTAGAAAGGGCACTTCTCTGACATTGTTTTTACTACGTTACTTTACTATTAATTTAAACAGAGAGAGGGTTGTCGACATCGAGGGCATACGTCTAGCTAGGAAGGAATTACTCACACTAGACATCAATGTTTATGTAGCTGATGATGTCTTAAACGTTTGGGTTAGGATGATGAATAATAATGAAATTTTCAAGGACCCACATGCTCCATCAAGATTTTTTTGCCCAACATTACCATTGGTGAGTGATTGATTTTGTTTACTTAGTTTTTATTTTTTCCGTTCCAGTTTAATTTAAGATAGATATTTTCTTTTTAAATTTCAGATCATAACAGTATTTGAAACAAATGAAGACGAGGAAAAAAGGAAGCAATGGTTTGTGAGCGGCGTTCTAACTGAGATGAAAATATGTCATTGGTTGAAACCACACACAGTAGACCTTGTAAGATACTTTTATCATTCAGAAAATCTTAACCTTTTAATAGATTTGAATGCTTTACATTACTAAAAAATGTTTTATTCTTCTTCTTGTTCCTGTTTACAGTTCATGTTCCCGTGCTACAAGGAGAAACACTACTTCCTTATAACATTTAATGTCAAAAACTTCAGAATTGACATTATTGATAACAGTCTTGATGGATCGATGGACAAGTATGGGAATATACCTTCTGAGCTGGTTAGTTTTTTTTCACACTATTAATCATTTTGTAGTAATAATAGAAGTGCACTTGTTAAAAAAGGAATATAGCAATTCACTTCCATTAGATCTGAATGTGCACTTTCTTGTAAAATTAGTGCACATTTTTTGCAAAAGAGAAATATGATTGCTACTGGTGGAAAAAGTGGTGTTATTTTACAGGTGTTAGTCATGACACCACCTTTCCCATCATCATGAACACCTGTAAAAAAATAAAATAACAATGCAGTTCAACCAGTATGTACATTTCTCATTTATGATGAAGTGCACTTCTCTCTTAGAAAAAGGGAAGTGCACTATCTATATGTTAAATACATGTGCATTATGTTTTATACAAATCAGTGCACTTATCGTTCATCTCAAAGGGCACTCAGCCATTAGAATGACGTGCACTATTTTTATCATGCAGTTTATGATATTGTTGTGTGTATTGATTAAGCTTATTTATTTCCAGAAAAGAATGTTTATACGCTTTCTGAGAGTTCACAAATTGAATACAAAAGCTACCAGCATTGAAGAAAAGGAACCTCAACGTCTGCCCATGTACTGGAGAGAATCAAAAAATAAAAGGGACTATGGAGTTTATGTCATGAGGCACATGGAAACATACATGGGGAATGGGCAATCTGGATTTTTCTCAGATCTGAATAGGAATAACAAGTCCCAGAAATGCATTGAGGATAAAGTATACTTATGCTATCATCAAATATACTGTAAACCTACTTCTAGATCATGTGATAAGCTCGTCCAAAAATCAGAGGAATATTGCACTACCATGGAAGCAAAGAGTGAGAGAAGCGGAAGAATATGCAAAAAAAGAAAACGATCAGAAAGGACTTGATAGACTGGAAAAGAAGAAGAAAGATCGACAAGATGATGATTAGAATATCATAGTTTGATTCCGCTTTAATTTAGACATCAGAAAAACAAAAATACTCCATTGCTATATGTAAATATAATTAGTTTTTGAATGACAGTGTTGTTCTGATCTTTGTGACTAAATTGAATTGACAAAAATCAGGTACACCACTTTTTTAAAAAAGGAACGAAGTGAACTTGAAACGGATAGATAACAGCACTTCTTGGGTATTTAAAGGTTCACTATGTTTCAACTTGTCTTCAACCATTAACTAATAAAATATAAGTGGAGTTGCTCTATATTTTTTAATAATGGATTTGAAAGGACACTGGTTCAATAGTAATTTTCAGAATATGGGTTAGGTAAATTCATAACTTGAATAAGTTGTAGTTACGTTATTTAGATTCCCCATAAGAACTGTTCATACACAAAAAAATCACCTACTCTTTCCTTCTTCTATAAAAACACAACCAAACCCACTCATAGACATAATCCATATACCATTCCTTTGGAAAAAAAATCACCAAAAAATACCATGTCAAAAGCTACAACCAAATACACCACAAACAAAAACACTACAGTCAAAAACACTACTTCGAAAGCTAGAAGTACGGGAATCATTATTAATGAAGAGAAGGCTGCAGCTAATGCTGCGCCTAATGCACAAGTTAGACGGTACCCATTTTACAGAGGTAAAAAAGTTTCATCATTCAAAATACTTTTTGCAATTGTGCGCATATTTCACAACTTCGTATTTTTTCTAATTATTTCTATATTTTTTCTGTTCATGTGTAGCTTTATGCAATAGAGTTTCGTTTTAGTGTCCATATATTTTTCAGGCACAGAAAGGTGGGTGGCAGTTGTCTCAAGGAAAGAAGTGCGCAAGGAAGTGGGCAAGAAAGTTGTCAAGGAGGAAGTGGGCAAGAAAGTTGTCATGGAGGAAGTGGGAAAGGAAGATGTCATTGAGGAAGTGATCAGTGAAGTGACAGTTGATGACAACCAAGCAATTATGGAAGACAAGTATAAGAACTACAATGACTATTATGGACTAAGTGACAATGACTACGTGACCTGGGATCTCCAGTATGATGAATTAAACTAGTCTTAAGTGTGCTATATGATATGGACTGGTGCTTTTGAAACTGAGTTGTAATGCAATTCAGTAGTTTTTAGTTACTTTAACTCGTATTTTATGGTTTTAGACAGAACTGTAATGAATTTGGTATGATATGCATCTAGCTATGTAACATAAAAAGGTACGTGTGTTTCAAAACTATGATCTTCATATTGAGAAATGAAGTGAACACCATCTCAAAATTGCAGTGCACTTCGTTAGGTTTTTAAGGTACACTAATATAGGGTGTAGAAGTGCACTTCGTATACAAACTAAACAAAATAAACTCACACCTTTTCATATAATACATCAAACTGGAACACACAAAGTACAAACCCAAATTGCACAGAGAGTACACTAATTAAGTTCTTGAAAGTGCACAAAATAAAATTGCATAAAACTTGAAAAAACATAACATGGATTAAGAACTACATCTTAGTTTTTTTCAAAATATGGTAAAGTATTCTTAACCCGATATGATGGAAAGTTTCTAACATCCCACAGTAGTGCACACAAGCGTTGCTCTTCAAGTGATAGTTGCCTATTACGAAACCTTCCATACCTCCCATTAAACTGTTATTTAAAGACAAAATTTTGTTAGCACAATAGAAACCATAAAAATACATAAATATTTTCACCAAGAAAATTTAATCGTTGATAAAATACTCACAACAATCATTGAGTCCCACCATTCGCCACTTTCATTGATTTCACCTGTTTCGGGAATTAAAGTTACATCACTCACAAGAAATTGCCAGGTGTTGAAATCTTCTTTCATGCGATTGTAGTGACTCCTTAGAAAATTTGGACTAAAGTTTTTCTGAAACTGATGGTTGAAGTAAGCCGAAAGAATATCCCAGTTATTCTTCTTATACTTTCCAAAACGCTCTTGATATGCAACACAAACATTAAGTAATCCCAAAATATCTTCTCGCGTGAAATGTGGCATCCTACATAAAAACGAAGAAAAATATTAATAATTCAAAAATGTAGTAAATATAAGAATAAAAATACAGAAAGGGTACATCATCAGTAGATTGCTAGTGCAGGTAGTGCACTTCACATATGAATGTTGGTGCACTACTCAGTAGACATGTAGTGAATTTCTCAGTCTATAGGTGGTGCACTTCACATATCAATGTTAGGGCATTTCTTAGACCACTTCTCAGTACCCGGCTAGTACACTAATTAGAACTGGTAGTGCACTAACAAGCAAACTATGCTAGTGCACTTCTCAAATGAATGCTAGTGCACTACTCAGTAGACAAGTAGTGAATTTCTCAATATATAGGAGGTGCAATTCACATATAAATGCTAGTGCACTTCTTAGACCACTTCTCAGTACCCCAGCTAGTACACTAATTAGAACTGGTAGTGCACTAAGCAGCGAACTGGTTGTGCACTACTCACTTCTCTGTTAGTGCACTTCTCAAATCAAAGCTAGTGCACTACTCAGCAGACAGCAAGTGAACTTCTCAGTATATATGAGGTGCAATTCACATATGAATGCTACTGCATTACTTAGAGCACTTCTAGTGCACTACTTAGTCGACTCAAAAAAACTTTCTTGATATGAACGTACCTCTTGATTTGAAAAATCTTTGATTCCAAGAGTAATATGAAAGTAGAATAAAAGCTATGATGGTGTGTTTGCTAAAAATGGATGGAACCCCCTTTTATATACGAAAAGTCATTTCAACTTTTATGTTTTTATGTTTAAACATTTGTAGTATTTTTTAATAAACCACAATATTCAAAAAAAATATTTTTACTACTTAGTAAAAGCATAAGACCACATGCAATTTACTGCAAACAGCCCAATGCAGGGCACCTTGTTCAATGTTTGACTAAATCGAAAAACTGAGATAAGAGCACTTCTGATATGCTATAAGGTGCACTTTGTTTGATGTTTTGACCATATATAGATTTGAAAGGACACTGGTCATACTATTTTCTTACACTTTCCCCGTAACACAAACACAACTCCATATCAATGGTAGTGCACTTCTCAGTATACAGGTAGTACACTTCACATATAAAATGCTAGTGCATTTCTCAGTATATAGGTAGTGCAATTCTATGTGTGTAATAAGTGAATTGAAGGACCTTTGTTTATAAGCATGTACCCACTTTTCTATGTGTGTAATAAGTACGAAGAGTAGCTTCTAGTTTGACTAAAACGGGAAAGGAGATGTACTGTAACTGAACTAATGAAATTTTACAGCTTCCCCATAAACCAACCCTCCATAACTATTTTCAGCTTTATGTCAAGTCAGTAAACAGAGCTATAGTTTCTCCTTGAATACCACGTTTGACCGCAATTTAAAAACACTACTCCCTTCTAATATAAAATATAACACCTTGAGTTGATGAAAAGGTGAACTTATAAGCTGATGGGTAGTGCTTTTGGCATTAAAAATTATTATAAGGAATCCAGAATTGTAAAAACAGTGGACAATAAAATAACTAATAATTGAGAGAACTGTGAAGTTTTTTACAGGCAGTGAAAAATCCAAAAAGTTATAATAGTGCACTAATCTTGGGAAAACTAGTGTACTTCTCACATGAATGGTAGTGCACTAAAAAAGGTTATGTAACAGAACAATTCTACATGCGTAATGGTCCACTCCATGGTGAATATAGTTATTGAACTTTCCTTTTAATAAACTAATAGTAAACTTCTAACACATAAAAAAAGAATACTGCAAAAAATTATGAGTGATGTATATGTTTATACGTAATTAAACTATAAAAAATAACTATTCTGTTGTCTTGCTCTTCATAAGCTCTTTGCAGGTTCTGATGTTATGTCCTGTTTCTCCACATTTAGCACACACTCTAACTTGTTTCTTCTCCTTCTCCATTGCTTCTTCTTTTCCACCGATATAACGCTTTCTAGACCCTTTGTTATGTGCTTGCTTCGGAGGGTTTATAGTTATTTCGGACGAAGCTTTTCCAACAAACCTCTCGAACCTGCTTTCACCTGAACCTGTGCTAGTCAAAGATTTATTTTTGTTTAAATAAGATAATTTGCATTCTCTGATCACTCCAAGCAAATCAGACATCCCATCGGTGTTGTTCTCTACAACACTGACCAACGTGTGAAATTCTGACATTAGTTGGAGCAGCAACATCTTCCTCTCATCATTTTGTGCACACTCTTCATATAAAGAACCATCTATTTCAAAAATAGACTTCAAAGTAGCATCCTTTGTCCATCTCGGGTTGACGAATTTACTTGGTAGAGTGTCAATACCATACTCTTCATTACTACAAACATATGCCGACAAGGGAGATCAGTCTTTCCAAACTTGTTGCAAGAACAAATTATATCATTTTCAGAGAGCACAACTTTTACAGAATATATCATGTCCCTACTGCCTCTGATCTTGTACAAGTTAAAATCATTCTCCTTTGTTATATCCTCAATCGAACAAGAAAAAACAGATGCGTAAATATCAGTTTGCAGCTCCATGAAAATGCTTATTGTGTAAATTGATGCACAGTGCTTCTCAGTTTTCAATGGTGTCTTCATCACTAGGGTACATGTGGCCGAGTCAAATATAAGTTTTTGTTGCGTGTGCCTCTGCGAATCGATCCCATTGTTGAACCTATTCATAAACTCTACTAGGTTCGATCTGGTACCTAGGAAGTTGTTGAAGAAACTATTTTGACTCTCCGACCTTGATGTTGTACGTAGTAAGCCACCCATTTTCACATCGTTGAAAAAAGACGCTATCCAATAATGTTTAAGGTCAAAAAGATTCTTGAACCACTGCTTGTCTTGCAAACCAAAATCGTTCATTATTGCTAGCCATTCTCGCACAAACTGTAATCTTGTCAGCTCAGCGTTCCACACAACATTGTTGAATCTCTTCCTTAAATCTTATTTGTTAGCCAAGTCTGCATCAACCTTGTTTGGTACTTTCATCATTATGTGCCACATACAGAATCTGTGAACGCACGTTGTAAACACTCTTTCAACTGCAACTTTGTCAGTCGGATCTTGGTCTGTAAGAAGGATGTTAGGCTCATGTCCCATTGCCTTCTTGAAGTTTGTGAACAGCCACGTATAAGAATCCTCATTCTCTTTTAATATCAAACCTGCAGCAAATGTGATTGATTTCTTGTGGTTGTCTACACCAGTGAAAGGGACAAACACCATTTGGTAGCTGCAAAAAAATATATTTCTACTTTACCTTCCTTCAACTATAAAAATATTCAAATATCACTATCAGGGAAAAAACATTTTGCTAAAATACAGTAAGTTCCGAGTGCATTCCAATTTGTTCTGAATAACGTCAAGTGCACCTTATAGTACCGGAAAAAATCTACAACTTGTATTCAACAAAGTGCACTTTACAAATACAGTAGAGTGTACTACAAAAGAAATGAAAAGTGCACTCCAACTAGAAAATAGGAGTGCACTACCCAATGATTCAGAGATAAATACTATACATCAATTAGAGGCTTCACTTGTTGACAAAAAAGTGAACTGTTTGAGTATGTGTGAAGTGCACCTATATAAGAAAACATAGTGCATGCATTCAATAACAAAAGTAACACCTAGATAAGAAAACCTAGTTCAAAATGATTTTATATTTTCCTTTTGTTTCGTTTCAAAATTGACATTGTATTAGAATGCCTTAGTACCTGTTTGTGCCATAAGTTGCATCCGTAAAAACAACATCTCCAAAGAAGCTGAAGCTCTTTCTACTTATTGGGTCCGCCCAGAATAAAGAGCATAAATCATCATCACTGTCAACTTCGTGATCGAAATGAAACCCTTTACAAATATCTTGTTTCTTCTTGAAGTTGTCTATTGTCATTTGTGCATCAACTTCTTCAACGTATGCCTGTAATCCCCTTTTAAAGTTCCTAAAATCAAGTATTGTGGCACCAACATTGCTATAGCTCCCCGCAAACTCTTTGTATAACTTGTAGCTCTTTGATACGCCCACATTTGCATGAGTACAATACATGATAAAATCTTCATGAAGAATGCTGATTTGTCTATTCCCCTTTTCAAAATATTTGTCTTTTACAGCTGTGAAGAGGTGAGTATGTTTATCTTGAAATACGCTTACACGGTACGTATCAAAGGCAGTGCGGCGCAATCCAATCTTAGCAATACATCCACACCTGTTTGTTATTCTTCTTCGCCTGATTTTCTTCTTCTTCCTATCCATTGTTCTTCCTTTAAATGCTGGTGTGCCCTGTGAGCTAGCAGTTGCACTGCCTGACTCCTTATTCGAATTACTCATAGTACCTTCCTTGTTGCAAAGAATGTACTTCACATTAACAAAGCCATCTCTTGACTTCCTCATTGTAATGTGTCGTACTCCAAACCCACATGCATCGGCATACTTAACATAAAATATAGATGCTTCTTCTATGGTCTTAAAAATTTTCCCTATAAAAGGCACAAGTTCTAGCTCGCAAGAGGGTTTGTAAAACCCTAGTGCACTTGGTGATTCAATTGTTCTACTGCTTTGACCAACTTCAGGGGAGACAAAACCTGCATAACATTAGTTCAAATAATGTTAGTAGTAGACTATATCATATAAAAAATAAAGTACACTACATACAAAGATCCTTTAGGTACTTCATGAGTTGAAAATGACAAAAGTAGTGCACTACTCAGTGGACTGTGAGTACACTTATCAAATGAATGATAGTGCACTAGTCAGTTGAATGAGGGTGAACTTATCAGAATGACAGATCGTGCACTATAAATACAATTAGAAAATGCACTACTCAGTTAAATATGACTGCACTACTAAAATACAAATGGTACACTATCCATTCAATTAGAGGTGCACCACTCAGATGAATAAGGGGGCAATTATCACAAAATGATAGATCATGCACTTATAATTCAATTAGAAAATGCACTACTCAGTTAAATGTGAGTGAACTTATCAAATGGAAGATGGTGCACTTTGCGTACAATTACAAGTACACTACTCAGTTAGAATGATGGCGCACTTCTCAGAAATGACAGTTTGCGCACATTCAAAATCACTACACAGTTAAATGTGAGTGCAATTAACAAATGAAAGATCGTGCACTTTCGAAAGAATTAGAAGTGCAAATACAATTACAGTACACTGATTAAAACACATTAGATACAAAAAATAACAAAGACAGAGTCCAAGAAAACAAAAATCTGCAGTAACAAACGAAAATAAATGTGTATTTATCCTCATTGACGATAAATGAGAGAATTCATTGTATTGCAAATCTACAGTAACATACCTTCGTAATTCATAGTCGTAGAAACCCTAGATTTCGCCGCCCAAAAAAGCTTGGTTATGCTAAAAAACTCGCCCAAAACTACGCTTTCAACACCTGATATCAAAATTCGCCTACGTAATTCCTGTTTTCAAACAATTTTTCGATGTATGAAAGAATTGGAAGAAGAGGTTAACAAATAGCGCGCGGCTTCAAAAATTTAATTGCGAAAGATGGATGTAACTACGCGTCGCGGGTTCCTTTTATAAAAAAATGTTTTTCGCGATTTAAATGGACCGTTGGATGTGATAAAACCTAAAGGCTGGGAGGAGTCTGCATGTCCGCACAGAAAAAAACGTCCTCACACGAAACGTGTTATATATATATATATATATCTAACCATATGAATCGTTGTTGCATGAAGATAGTAAAGATAAATTGCTATGTAGTATTAATTTGATAACGGATCCTCTAAGGTATACCCACTAATTTATGTGTTCACAATCTTGCTTGCATTTTATATATAAAATATAACAAAGGGTTCAAACTTTTTTTATCACTCCAAATGAAGAATGATAATTGTACTAAATAAATTCTATACATCCAATACAAATTCAATTAACAATTAGATATGTACGTTTCTCGATCTTCCTCTGCTTTTGAAATCTAAACAACATTCTTGTTCTTTACTTGAATAACATCAGCTAATCGAGAGGTAAATTCTAGATAACACGTAATCGTTCAGTTCCAATTGGGATAAAAAAAATCACGCACAAAATTTTAAAAAAAAATAATTTATCATTAATTACAGAAATGATACCGCGTGGATTCATTAAAAAAATCATATTTTAATCTCAATCCTCTATTTTCTAATCTAATGACTCAACATTCTTCACATTTTACACTATAAAGGCACTTCAAACCGGAACCCCTTTTAAATTTATATTGTGAAATCGAATCCCAAAGAATTAACCAATCACCAACTTGTAAAGTCAGTAATATTTGTTAGCAAACAGGATCAACCAACCACCAAAACCCACAACCACATTAGATTGGGCTCTATATATATCTCTCTTGTCAGGAAAAGCGTCTGATATCATCATATGCATAAAGAGTGAATACGCCATACAAAATATTAACAAGTCAGATCAAAGTTAACTTTTACTAATAAGAAGAGTGGAATCTCTTGTAGAGAGAAAATTGCAGATACAACTTAGTTGTCATCCTACAATCTTTTATCTATAAGACATACTGAGCAACATTGATTCATTAGCCTAGTTTATTAATTCTTGTATTTGAAATTTTTAGTTCTTATTTATTTCATTATACTTGTGTCTATTATAATAAACCTGAAAGATTTATCTCCTGATTTTGTTTATTACAATCTATCTATTATATATAATGGCTAGGCTGTTGCTTTTTCAGTAATGGCTAATTCAATTCATCCGGCCAAAGTAATGACATTTGACGCAGAGTAATCGCCAGAGTGCAATGTGTTTGAATCAATGTCATTTAACGCAAAGTAATGACATTTAACACAAAGTAATGGTATTTTTTATAATAATCAATGATACTATTTAGAATGAATAATCAACTAGAATTATATTGTACCTCTCTTTAATCATAATAACCATCTAGAAATATATATGATTATATTAAGTATGTAGGATTTTTAAAATATAAATCTAATCTAATCTATCTATAACTAATATATTTATCTAATCTAATATCAAGTATCTAATACCAAGTATCTAATATCGACGTATATATAAATGAACTTTTAGGGTGTCACCAAACACTAATTGAGGGTATTTTTAAGAAATTATGAGTTTTGCATGTAATTTATGGTTATTATGGTGTCATCAAAAAGTAATTGAGGACTTTTTTAAGAAATTAAGACCTATTTTCAATAAAATTTATTTAGTTGTGTATAACATATTTGGACGTTTACAATAATTAGAATTAGACCTATTTAACATTGTATGAAATAACTTAGAATTAGACCTAAATGAAATATAAATCAATCTCATCACATAAGCTAAAATATTGATATACATAAGACCCGTGAAAAGCACGAGAAAAAAGATTCTAGGTCTAATCTTCTAATCTTATCACATACTCCCTCCGTCCCCTAATATAAGATTCATTTGCTTTTTGTACACTATTCACATTTCTAGAAAATCTTTCTTATTTCTCTCGATATGTACGATAAAACATAGTCATGTGGGGTCTTGTTTGATTCGTCTTAATAAGTACTTTAACAATATCTAAAATTTTTAATTTTTGGCAATATATTTTTGTAGATATTCACAATACAAAACGTGTCTCGGCAAATGGGACAAAAGGAAATGGAAAGATCAATAAAGGACAGAGGGAGTATAATACAAAAAAGCACGCAGTGTAATCACAATACAATAATCAAAGCCCGTGCGTAGCACGGGCCGGAAGGTCCTAGTTAACTATAATAGCAAATTGCTTGCTTGTTAGTAATAAATATATTTTATTCCACTGTCTTCAAAAAATCAGAAAAGAATTGTTCAATACTAGACCTGGAAAATGGGTGGGCGGTTCGGGTTCGGGTACAAATCAGGTTCGGGTTGACCCAACGGTCATGTCGAGTTTCGGGTCAGTTCGGGTTGACCCAACGGTCACGCATGTTTCATTTAATATTTTTTTTAACTTTTTATCGAAATA
This sequence comes from Phyllobates terribilis, assembly GCF_046119375.1. Lineage (NCBI taxonomy): Eukaryota > Metazoa > Chordata > Amphibia > Anura > Dendrobatidae > Phyllobates > Phyllobates terribilis. The sequence goes on from NW_027367783.1 coordinate 20,033, forward strand.
TAATACATTTTTAATAAGAAGATAATATTATTTTTAAATTAAAAAATAATATTATATATTTTAAGTAAATTATGTGTAAATATTTTTTATTATAATGTCATGTATGATGTGAAACACATATTCGGTCAGGGTCGGGTCGGGTTTTACACACCAAATTTCGGGATGATCGGGTTCGGGTCACTCAGGTTTAAATACCTCTTCGGGTCGGGTCGTGTTCTTAATAATCGGGTTTCAATCGGATCATCATGTCGGGTTGAGTTTTACCAGATATATTCAATACTAATACCAGTAGTAAAGGAGTGTATAGATGCTGTAAGGAATATAGAATTACCCACCACCCAGAAAAGCTTGTTATTCATCTAGGTGAATAATAAGTAACATTAGTCTCTTTAAGCTACAACAGTATATTTATTTGTAATAACGTGTTTAATCATGGTCTTGGGCAAGTCCATTTAACTTCATAATTATTTATAGAAATTAGTTAAAGTAGTTAACCTTAAGTTATACAAGAAAAAGTCATATTTCGAATAACTAAGTAAATATTACTGTTTATTATACGTACAAATCGGGTATATAAGCTGGCCCTCACCTTAGTAGCTCATCCCTTTAGTAGAGGAGGTAAATTCGGAAATAACACCATTTAAACAGTCCGGGGATTCGAATACGGGAAGAATTGTTACAGTAGAAACTATGCATTATGTTCAAGATGGCAAAGAGCCAAACTATAAATCTTGATCTAATAGAATGTGCTCCTCTATCGCATATGACTGTACTAAATTTGATTGTCAAACTAAAAATCATCTAGTGCAATTTCAAGTCATGCCTTTCTGTTTAAATTAAGAGTAGTATTAGTTTGTTTGGTGATCTATTTTTCTGTAAACAAAAAAAACAAGGAGCAAACAAGCTTGTGACAAGTGGCAACATGATATAGGCAGAGTTGCTTGCTATCCTTGTGTCGGAATTTGAGGTTGTTTCATGTAGTGCTGAAATAAGGTTGTAAAAAGTGTTATTTTTTAGCTGTAGCAATTAATTTTAAATGATCTATTGTAGTTGGGATTCCAATGCTTCTGTAACAAAAATATACTCCGGATCTAAATGCAATCTATTTGGATATATCATGTGGTTATCAAACCGATCTAAATGCAATCTATTTTTAGCTGTAGTATGATTACATGAAATGTTGCTTATTAATTTTGCGCTGCTATTTGGATGTGCTTTATTAATGCAATCTATTTTATTTATTTTTAAAAACAATTTAACTATACCCCGGATCTAAATTGTACAGGGTATATCATGGTGGTTATCACACCGATCGTTAAATAAATGGTATATATGTTAGGAAAATACCCCGATAAACTAGGAATATACACCGGTTTAGTTACATACCCGGTGTCTATAATTATATATACACCGGGTTTCTACATATTGCCAGGAAGCTGGACATAAAATAGGGAAAATACACCGGGAATCAAATCCGGTATATACAGTATATAGACCAAATACACCTCTGACCTATACACCATCATATATATGGTGTATATCACTAGAAACATTCGAAGTATATTTGCTTTTTTGTAGTAGTGGATGGAGGGGCTCAAACTCCTACAAGAGGACATAATTAATCATAAGGATTACTTTCCTTTGTCCTTTATAACCAGATGCTCGAACGACTGGCTGGTCGTTCCTATTACTGCTTCCTGGACAGCTATTTAGGATACTTCCAAGTGGGTATAGTGCCAGAAGATCAAGAGAAGACGACGTTCACTTGCCCATTTGGCATGTTGCATACCGCAAAATGCCTTTCGGACTTTGTAACGCACCTTGTGGCTTTACAACGGTGTATGGTTAGTATTTTTATCTGAATACATAGAAAACTTTATCGAAGTATTTATGGATGATTTCACTGTTTGTGAGGATAGTTTTGATAACTATTTACGACATATGACAATTGTTCTTAAAAGATACATAGAAAAGAATATAGTTCTCAATTCTGAGAAGTGTCATTTTATTGTAGAACAAGGTATAGTCCTTGTCCATATTGTGTCGTCCAAGGGGATTGAGGACAATAAGGCAAAGATTGATGGAATTCAGTCTCTGCCTTATCCTACTAATGTTCATGAAGTGTGTTTTTTCTTAAGCCATGCAAGGTTCTACCGTAGGTTTATCAAAGACTTTTAAAAGAACTCAGCACCCTTGTATGAACTACTAAATAAGGAGGTGAATTTTGAGATGAGAGAAGACTGCAAGAAGGCATTTGACACGATGAAAGAACGGTTCTTGAGAGCATCGATCATAAATCACCAGACTGGTCCTGACCTTTCAAGATTATGTGTGATGCAAGTGACTACACAATTGGGGCTATTTTCTATAAGAAAGATGTACGTGCTTCTCACGTTATCTATTATGCATCTGTCACATTCAATGGAGTGAAATGAAACTACTCCACCACTGAGAAGGAAATGTTTATCGTAGTGTTTTATTTAGAAAAGTTTTGATAGTACATGTTGGGAGCCAAAGTTATCATTTACACTGACCACGCATCACTTCGTTTCCTAATGACGAAGAAATGATGAAGAAACACGCCAAGCCACAACTACTAATGAGGTTTCTCTTGCTTTTCAAGTTCGATATTGAAATAAGAGACAAGAAGGGAACAAAAATGTCGTGTGTGATCGTGTGATTTGAGTACCTTAATCCTAACTAAAGAATATTTCTTTTGTGAATAGATTAAGACTTTAAGAACAATGAGTTACCAAAGTGATTTTCTATATTGATTCTACTAGATTTTACAACTTCAAGGTGAACACACAGTTCTTAGTTCGTCTCAAAACTCTCCTAGATATTGCCTAAAATCTAAATCGACAAAGATAACTTCTTGAAACGAACAAACTTTTCTAAATCAATAATCTAAACTATTATACTAAAGGCATAATCGTCGGGAACTAATCTACTAAAACCTAGATAAAAACAATAAATAAACAATAAAATCATAATTGAATATCAAAGATAACAAAGCAGCTCTAAAAACCTAGATTACGAATCTAGGAGATCTCTGGTAAATCTATCTTTCCTTTTATAGTAGCTTAAAGGATATCTTTCCTCTTTTACGACACTCGGTATTCTTCCTTTCACTCAGTTACCTTCAGTGCATCACTCTCTTCTATTGTTTGTAACTTCTATTCCTCGGTTCCCTAACTCTGTATTCGATTCCTTCATTCTGGTGAAGCGCTTTGCTTCTCGCTTGACTCGCTTCAACTTCCTAACTTAAACTCATTAGTTCCTTTGCTCGAATTACCTAATTTTCTCGAAGGCCTATTACTATCCTACAATAAATCACTCAAGGTAGACATTAGTATATAAAGATGTTTGTTATCATTAAAATTGAGATATCATAGGTTCTAGATACTAGTAGCTAGTTCCTATAACCAACAATATCCTCTTTTTAATCATGACAGACATAGGATCCTGGCATAAATATAAAAATTTAACCAAAGGGACTGAGTAGGAAATAGTTTTGATTTCCCCTTAACTTGTGAACAACTAGCATGTATCACCCTTTAAACTTACTGCAAGGGTTGGTTCCCCTTTAATCAAATATCTCCTATGATTGTATTATTCCCCCTTTTGACATCATTTAAATGGTCATGCTCAATATGAAACAAGGGAAATTAAGTATAGCACATGCGTGCTCTCTAGAGGAATGGTTAAGTGATGCATAATAAAAACAACAAGTAAGGCACTTCTCAGTACGAACTAGAGCACACAGACATTTAATCAAAAGCATACTTCATATATTAATTAAGCACACAAAAAGCAAGTAATAAGAGAAAAAAGTACATAAAGATAACTTTTGGATTTCTAAGGAGCCCTAAGATGCTGAGAACAAGCACTGATTCAAGGCCACTATTCATCTTGAAGTCGCTTAGATAATCTTCCTTAAGAGGGCCTACCATGAGGGCCTTGATGTGGTGAAGGTGCCAGCAATCATCTTGCGGAGGCCTGCCATGTGCCTGTTCAGTTGAAGCACGGGCTCTAGTGTCTTGACTTGGATCTGTGAAGGAGTCAGATTTTTTGGTATGAGGGGCTTGTCTGGGCTCTTGAGGCGCTGAGATTTGGGTTCTACTTTGGGAGCTACTTTGGGTTCAGACCTGAGCTTGAGCTTCTCCTGAGGGGCCTCAATGCCAGCGTTCTTGACTAGTCGTCGCAGCCCCGTCAATGTCACTCTACTCTCCAACACTGTCTCCTTCATTGGCTTGTAGATCTTGAGCTTGATCATGATCTTCTTCACAACATGCGGGTATGGAAGCGCATAGTTTTTGTGCATCTTGACTGTAAGCATGTGGGAGAGGATTAGCCTTGGAGTGTTGATTAAACTCCCCTCTATCGCAACTCTGAGAAGGCAAGCATCATCTATCGTCACGGTGTCGCACTTCTCCTATCTGAGAACACCGTTGCGCAGATGATGAAGTGTAGGAGCTTTGTGCCGAAAGATAGCATGTGGTTCTTGATTCTTTAGGCCTCTCCTTGCCTACCAGAAGCTCGATCATCTCTGACTTCCTAGAGGACCAGTTTTTCTTTGGCAATGAAGTGTATCCTTCGGTGGTTGGGAGGCCGAGCACCTTTTGATGACGAGCTTGACATTCACGGTCTTGGGCTCGTCTCCCCATGGATTCTACGCGACTGAGTAGGGCTGGCATGAGGCTCGATGCATGGGCACCAAGGCGCAGTAAAAACTTCGCACTTCGTCGAGGTCGAGAGTGAAAGGCTCCTCTTCTAGCTTGCACCAATGGGTGCGCTCTAAGGTGGCAACGTCAAACTACGCCGGATCCAGGGTGCACCAAAACCCTTGTCCTATAATGATGGGCTCGATCACCATGCGCGTCCCGAAGTTTCCGTGTGGAGGTGAGAGACAGATTTCTGAGACGCCCTCCATTGAGATGATGGCTTTTGAAGAGAGGCCTTTGGCCTTTTTAACTATGGTGGAGGATGGGGTGATTTTGAGAAGGAGTTTTAGGTATGGGCGGCTTTAGGGGGACTCGGGAGCTGTGAGGGTGGGAGTAGGGGCTGTTAGAGCGAGGGTTGGTGGATGTCTTTTGTCGTGAGCTGAGATAGTAGGTGTGTGCTCACTGGATTTGGACGAGGAGGGCTTCAGGATAGTGGAAGAAATGGAATGAATGGGCTTGGTTATTTTGGCTTTATCCAACTCCATTGGAGTGGGAGTGGTGTGACGAGAGGAGGTAGGCCATTTAGCTGGTGGTGGTGGTGAAGGGATTTTCTAAGGGGTTTGATGTCCCGGAGAGTGGACGGAGGCCGTGGTGGTTTGTGTATGTGGGTTTTTGACGGTCGGTGATGGCGCTTGTTCAGTGGCTGGTGTAGGTGGTGGCGGGTTTGAGGAGTTGGTGGGAAGAGACTGAAGAAAAGGCGTATATTTTAGAAATTGCTCCCATTCTTCGGGAGTTACATTAATTGGGTTGGCCATTTGAGATTTGTGAAGGATCTTGAGAGATTTTGAGTGACAGATGAGAGAAAGAGAGAGATATTAGTGAGAGCGAGAGAGAATGGGGTAAGGGAGCATGGATCTGGACTTGTTTAGATTTTATATGGGAGGTGCAACGGTCCAATTGCAACAGTTCACTTTAGAGCAGATTTGGCGCCTTGCCACTCGGTACAGTTGGTTACCATTTAGGAACTGGGGCGTAATCATTGCCTAGGAACGACTGTTTGGGTGATTGGTCCCTATGGTTTCACCGGTCCTTATGATCAGTTCCCTAAAAATCTACGCTTCATACCATTTTCCGTGTTCTCAGTTCCCATACTATGTTGGTCCCTAAGTTCAGTTCCTATCACTCTGCGCTTGGTATATACTCATAAAACTCGGTCCCTATCTTATTAAGGTGATGTGTCCCAGTTCCCATTCTTAGCAGAATATACTTAAATAAACATGTGTTAAGGATAATTAGGAAGGCTCTTTGTCATCTAAGTGAATATTACCAGGTGTGGACTAGTGGTCATAGGGAATGGAACACAAAGATCAAGGCTAAAGGACTAGCTTATAAACACGAGTCATATGTAGGGGGCTTCATGATATGGTTAAGAAGCGATCATCATGTTTATGTATCAAGGCTTGAAAAACAGAGCATGCAAAGGTATCCAATTATAGCAAGCAATAGTACAATCCTAGAAGGGCCTAGCAAGCGTTTATCAATAAGCATCACACAGAGCATGCAAGAGACAAATACCCCTAAGAGTATAGGCTAGGTTTGTGCATATAATAGACCTAAATTCCCAATTTTAAAAGAAGCATGGATTTTAAGGAGTCAAGAAGGAAGAATCTTACAATGAAAGAGAGATGCTTAATGAAGGGGGATCAATCCCAAGTGTATCCTTAGTTTGATAAATGGTTCCTTGTTCAAGGCCTTGGGGAAAATGTCAACTATTTGATCCTCAGTTCTACAATGGGTACGATCTATGTTCTTCTTCTCCACATGGTCTTGAAGGAAATGATGACGAACGTCAATGTGCTTAGTTTGAGAGTGGTGCACAAGGTTCTTTGAGATGTTGATAGCATTTGTGTTGTCACAACTTGTTTTGAGAAATCCCATAGTAATACCAAAGTCCTTGAGTTGTTGCTTGAGCCATAGGAGTTGAGCACATCATGAAGTGGTCACTGTGTATTCTGCCTCAGTGGTGGACACGGCTACTGAGTTTAGCTTTCGACATCGCCAAGAAACAAGTAAAGGGCCTAAGGATTGAGCCATACTTGAGGTGCTCTTTCGATCAACTAAATAACCTTCAAAGTCAGCATCTGTATATCCAACAAGGGTAAAATCGCAATTCTTAGGGTACCACAAATATAAATTATCAGTCCCTTTTAAGTAGCGAAAGGTTCGCTTGATGATAGCGACATGCGACTCCCTTGGATCGGATTGAAATCTCGCACATAGGCTTACTACAAAGACAATATCGAGCCTAGAGGCAATTAAGTACATCAAAGACCTAACCATACCTCGATATAGTGTTTCATTAGTCTTGGGGCCATTGAGATCTGCACCAAGATTAGTGCCTATGGACACTGGGGTGTGAAGGGGCTTACTATTTTCCATCCCAAACTTCTTGATTATCTCCCTTAAGTACATTTGTTGATGGATTTGTATGCCTTCAACCTTTTGCACCACTTGAAGGCCGAGAAAGAAGTTCAGTTCCCCAATTATGCCCATGTTTAACTTTCTACTCATCACATTCTTGAATTTATCTACAAGCAACAAGTTAGTGGAGCCAAAAAATGATATCATCTACATATACCTGAACCACGAGAATGTCGCCCTTGTGTTCTTGAATGAAGAGTGTCTTGTCAATCGTCCTTGGAGCTTGCTTCAAGCCATATAGTGCATGTCTAGGAAATACACGTGCTCTAGGTGATTTGGGTCCTCCAATCCTGTAGGTTGCTTAACATATACTTCCTCGTTAAGAACTCCATTGAGAAAGGCTGTCTTCGCATCTATTTGGCATATCTAGAAACCCTTGTGAGAGGCGAAGGCTATCAAAAGACAAATGGCCTCTAGACGAGCGACTTGAGCATAGGTTTCATCATAGTCAATTCCTTCTTGCTGGTTGTACCATTGAGCAACAAGACGAGCTTTGTTCGTTACCACATCATCTGCGTCATCGAGCTTTTTTCGGAAGACCCAGTGAGTTCCAATAATAGTGCAATTAGAGGGCTTAGGAACTAGACGCTGGACTTTATTCCTTTTGAACTCATGAAGCTCTTCTTGCATAGCGGCCACCCAATCTGGATCAAGGATAGATTCTTTGATGTTCTTAGGCTCGGTGAGGGAGACAAAGGCATTGAAGTCACATAAATTAGTCTCTGAAGTGGCTTCTTCAAGTGCATCGGTGATTGCCTCTAGACGAGCCTCTAAAGAAGCTCTTGAGTGAGTATGCACTCCTGAGTGTAAGGGAGTGATCATGTTCCTTGGAGGATGAGTTCCTCATTGTTGGAAGCCTCTAGTAGGAGGGGATGTGATGGGAACTATGTCGGAGTGAGAGGGCACATTGATGTCACTGTCTGAGTCACATGCTATGGGAGTTGAGGCTGTAAATGGAGGGGAGAGTGGATTTAAGGCTCTAGAAGAAGGTGCTTGCGGGCTTTCTGAAGGCGCTTCTTAGTGGGAAACTTGGAGGAATGGATCAGCAGTGTTAGAAGTCGGTGAATGGAAAGTGCCTTCGTCAAACACCACGTGTATGCTCTCCTCATAAATCTAGTTCTTTGATTAAACACCTTATATGCCTTACTCGCTGGAACATAGCCAAGGAAGATGGCTTCATCGCTTCTTGTATCAAATTTGCCCAAATTATCCTTTTCATTGTTGAGTACAAAGCACTTGCATCCAAAGACCTTGAAATGATAGATGCTTGGAGGATATCCTTTGATCAACTCATATGGCGTTTCATTGAGTATAGGGCGTAGAAGAGCCCTATTGGTGATGTAGCAAGCTGTGTTTACCGCTTCATCCCAAAATGAGGAAGAAACTCCACTTCCAAGTGACATCTTTCTCGCTATCTCCACTAAAGTTATGTTCTTCCTTTCAATGACTTTGTTTTGTTGTAGTCCTAGGGGCTGAGAAATTATGGCTTATACCTCTTTCAATGCAGTAGCTATGCATATCAAACCTCTCAAAAATCGGGTCCCATGGTCTGAACCAATGGAGCGCACTTGTCGTGATAGGGAGTTCTCAAGAAAAGTGATGAGCTCAGTGAAGCGAGTGAAGACTAGATCTTTAGAGTTCAAAAAGAGTGTCCATGTGAATCTAGAACAGTCATCAACAATCACAAATATGTAACATGCTCCACCAGGGCTTTGAACACGCATAGGTCCACAGAGGTCCATGTGAAGAAGCTCAAGGGGCTTCTTGGTTGTGATGTCTGACTTTGGCTTGAAATAGCTTCTAACTTGTTTGCCCTTGACACAATTAGCACAATGTGTCATATTCTCTATCTTGATAGGAGCTAAATCACAGACCAACTCTTTTGCACGAAACTTGTGTAGGAGACGTAGATTGACGTGCCCAATTCTTTGACACCACAAAGAGGTTTGATCCTCTAAAGTAGCAGTCAAAGGGTTACTCTTAGGGATGTAAATGGGGTCAAATATGTAAGTTCTATTGACTCGCTTTCCCTTTAAGATATTTCATTTGCAACGTTCCTCACAAAGAACTTGGAGGTAGTAAAAGTGACTTCATTTGGTCCCTCATTGCAAAGTTGAGCGATACTCAATAGATTATAGTGAAGGATCTCCGCAAAAATCACCATTTGAATCTGTATTTTATCATTCAGAAGCACCTTTCCATGTCCTGTAATCTCCTCTAGCTCTTTTGTCACCAAATGATACGCTTCCACTGTCATAGTTCTGAAACCTTTGCAATCTTTCCTTGTCTCCGGTCATGTGACATGAGTAGCCATTATCTATGTACCATTTGTTCTCGCTGCTCAATTTTACCTACAATGAAACAATCAAACCTTTGGAACCCATTGAAGCTCATCTTTTCTGGGTGGATTAGCTTTCTTGTTCACATTAGGAGAATGATTATAGACTCGCTTTTGGCCTTTGGTTGAAGGAACATGCTCAAAATAAGAAGGGTCATCTGAATCAAGCACTTCACGATTATTTTGTGTGGGTGACTTGTATGTCTTGTTACTTAGAGCATGCTTCTTCTTGCAACTATGTATAGTATGGCCATTATTACCACATAACCTACACCATTCATTGTATTTGACATAACTGTACTTGCCTTTTCCAGGTCTAAAGGGTATTTTATCCTTAAGCTTAGGATCTAAGGTGTTTACTGAGTTCCCTTGGGCTTGGCTCACATACATCATATCAGCCTTTCCCTCTTTGAACCAACAATTAGTGTCCCTTGACGGTTGTTCAAGTTCCTTTACCTTTTTCTCTAGAAATTCATTTTTTCTTCTAACAAGTTTAAAGGGCTTTATTTAAGGTCTCAACTTTTTCAATTAATTCTCTAGTAAGCTTCTCATTGGCGCTAGAACCCTTAGTGAAATCCACATCCGAGTCATATCCTAGTCCAATTCTAGATCAAACAAATACAGTTTCATTCACCGTGTTCTTATTAATAGATTCAGTAAGATCGGTGATTTATTAAGGATGATTCCTAAGTCGCTTTCTACATTTGAGTGCAATTCCTTACATAGTCCCCCTTGAGGTTGCTTACTATTGCATCCCTTTCAGGTCTTAGTCATTAAGCTTAGTTCCCTAGACTTTACTAAGGCCTTTTCCTTGTTAGCTAACCTAGTAGACAAATCCAAACACTCACTACGTAGATCTTTGACTTCCTCTTCATATTTATTAATTTGTGACTCTAGAGTTTCAGTATCTTCTAACAAAGCCCTTAATCATATTGATAAGCTCTTTCTTTTCTAACAAATTAAGACGAATAGGAAAAGGGTTAGAAGATTTTACCACAGGATCAAGAGCCTCTGTATCAACCATAAGACAGTGGCCTTGGTAGCCTTCATGGAGGTCAGCTTCATCGTTTTCTTCTCCCCATGCTGAGAAAAGTGCTTCTTTTTAGATGCTTCGACCTTAGGGTTGGTGCAAGCCTTAGCAAGATGCCCCTTTTCTTGGCAATTTGTAGCAACTGTACTCCTCGAGATCTCGCTTTGCTATAGATGATGATTCTCCTTGACCATCTTTCTTCTTGAACCATTTCTTGACCATCTTTTTCATGAGGGCGACTTCCATATCATCGACCTCTTCCTCTTTTCCATCATTGATGTCCATCTTTTCTAGAAAATTTGTAAGCTTCAAAGCGGTTCCAGTGGCTTCTTTAATAGCTAAGCGCTTCCTCATATCAGCGCTCTCTTGGTCGAAAAACTTGCCAAATAAGTCGACTACTAAGAGCTTCTTGCAATCTGGAGACACTAGAGCGGTTCTTCGGGTGAGCTCGAACTTGTCGCTCATTGCATAAATGACCTCTAGTGTTTTCTCCCAATCATCAATCTTAACACCAAAAGTGCTTAATTTGTTCATGAAGATAGTGAACCGGGATTTGCACGCGCACACGCTTTCACCAGGGAATTGCTTGAATGCTTGGAACTCTCTTTGAAGAGTGATTTTTCTGGTGTGTCGTTTTGATCTTCACTACCTCTGTGAATGGAGATGATGGCTTCCCACATATCCTTGGCCATTGGTATGCCAATGACCTTGTCGATGTCTGTTCGTGTGAGCCCACATAGAATAAGCTGTCGAGCTTTTGAATTCTTCTCTATCTTGGCATAGTGCTCAGGCTGCCAATCTTCCTTTCCTTTAATTCTGGAAGCACTTCATCGCCGAGCTCTATAATCTTCCAGCACTGTTAGTCCTGGGTTTGGATGAACGTTGTATGCACTCCTAGACACCAGTCAAGCTCCCCTTCAAGAAGTTGATGAGGTTTGTTCAAGGGCATCCCTAGATTGAATTCTCCGATCTTCATCATCGTTATGGAATCGGATCCAGCTTTGATATCAATTGTGGATCGTGTAATTTGAGTATCTTAATCTAACTAAAGAATATTTCTTTTGTGAAAAATAGATTAAGACTTTAAGAACAATGATTTCCAAAACGATTTTCTGTATTGATTCTACTAGAGTTTACAACCTCAAGGCGAACACACAATTCTTAATTCGTCTCTAAGCTCTCCTAGATATTACGTAAAATCAAAATCAACAAAGATAACTTCTTGGAACAAAAAACCTTTTCTAAATAAATGATCTAAACTATTTATACAAAAGGCATAACCGCTGAGAACTAGTCTACTAAAAGCTAGATAAAAACAATATAAAAAACAATAAATCATAATTGAATATCAAAGATAATAAAGCAGCTCTAAAAACATAGATTACGAATCTAGGAGATCTCTGGTGAATCTAACTTTCCTTTTATAGTATCTTAAAGATATCTTTCCTATTTTACGCGCTCGGTTCCCTTCCTTTCACTCGGTTCCCTTCAGCGCGTCACTCCCTTCGATTGTTTCGAACTTCTATTGCTTGATCCCTAACTCTATACTCGATTCGCTTCATTCTGGGAAGCGCTTTGAGTGCTTTGCTTCTTGCTTGACTCGCTTCAGATTCCTAACTTAAGCTCATTAGTTCCTTTGCTCCAATTACCTAATTTGCTCGAAGGCCTATTACTATCCTACAATAACTCACTCAAGGTAGACATTAGTATATAGAGATGTTTGTTATCATTAAAATTGAGAGATCATATGTTATAGATACTAGTAGCTTGTTCCTATAACCAACATAGTGCCCGATCATTTAAGCAGAATCATCAAGGACGAGAATGGAGATGCATAGAACACACTAATACATGGTGAATTTCCACAGGACATACTGTTCTGGGTAGATTGTATTACAAAAACCGCTCCTTGTGCCCAAAAATCCGTGACACGCACCCAATATGTCGTGCCCCACGGAAAACTCTCAGTAATCAAAACAGTTCAAAGTTATCCAGAAGCAAATCAAATTATAGCATGGTCGTGCCCTACGTCCAAAATTCTGTGATTCGCTCCATTATGGCAGTGCCGGGCACCCAAAAAGCCACAAACCGCGCCATTATGACTGCATCTCGCGTCATTGACGAACCCAATGTGAACTTAAATTTTGTTCTAGAGGATTACTAGGAAAACATCTATAAGACCACTACACATCCTGAACTGCTGGAGGACATAGCTATCAAATTCAATGCTTTGCTAGAGAGAAGACGAGTTGAAGTCGTACTCTCAATTTGCAAAATGAACTTATTGTATGCTAATATGGTCAATTACATAGTTTGCGGAGAGTTTCCACCAAGATCTATCAAATCTGTTAGGGACAAGATGAAGAGAGAATCTTGGATGTACATATGGGAGGTTCCATACCTACGGAGACACTGCCCAAACCAGGTAATAAGATGTTCATTGCGCGAAAATGAGGTAAATTATGTCCTTACATTTGACATACTCAAGCATGCGTGGGTCACTTTGGCGCTAATAAGACAACTAGAAATGTGTTAGAAGAAGGACCTTACTGGCTTCACATCTGTAGGGATGATAATGCATTCATTAACTCTTGTGACCGATTCCAGATGACATGGAATATGAATAGGAGAGATGAACTGCCACAATCATCGTTATCTTTTGCGAGATTTTTATGTTTGGGATATTGATTTCATGGGACCATTCCCCAACTCGCCCAGGTACACTTATATATTACTTGTAGTGGACTACGTTTCTAAATGGGTGAAGGCAAAAGCCACTAGGAGTAATGATTCCAAATAAGTTGCAGGTTTCCTTAAGGAAAACATTTTTTTTTAGGTTTGGGATACCCAAACTTTTGATAAGTGATCATGCTACTCACTTACTGAATAAGAAAATCACTGCACTACTTAAGAAGTATCACGTGGCACCGCGAGTGTCAATTGCTTATCACTCGCAAACTAATGGACAAGACAAGGTGTCAAATCAGGAGATCAAAACCATTCCCGAGAAGACAATTGCACCTCATAGAAGGGATTGGAGCGATTGCCTCAATGATGCTCTATAGGCATACAGAACCACATATAAAACACCTATTGGAATGACACCTTTTTCGTTAGTGTATGGTAAAACATGCCACCTCCTAGTAGAGATTGAACATAAAACATGGTAGATACTCTACAAATATGAGATTAGATGTCGATGAGTTCTGAAAGCTACAATTACAAGAATTGGACGAAATACATCATGCCGCATACAACAATGCAGTTCTATACAAAGAGAAAACCAAGGCATTGCATGACAGGAGAATTTTGAGGAAGGAATTTCATAGAAGGTATTACTCTATCAATCCAGACTTTAACTTTTTCCAAGAAAACTTCATTCTAGATGATCAGGACCATACATAGTCGAGAGAGCATGCCCCCATGGAGCTGTGTACACACGCAACCCTAGGAATGAGACGGTATTCAAGGTGAGTGATCAAAGGTTAAAACCTTACCATGATGGTTGGAGCAACGCTCATGTAGAAGAAGCAGTTCTGGCAAATTTCAAAGAAAGAGAAGGATAGACAATTATCTTTGTCAAGCGGAAAGACATTAATGTAGACGCTCATCTGGAGGAAACCCGATAAGATTATTTTCTAATTCCTTATAAAAAATAAAAAATGAGAGAAATAGAAAAAATCAGATTTCAAAAGAAAAAATATATAGAAAAAGAGCAATAACAAAAAGAAGAAAAAAGGGAAAGATAAATTAAATATAAAAACCTCCCTTTCTTCACAAACTCTACACCTCACCATATTTCACGAGACCAGCCACCGCACGAGCCCACAAAACTCGCATCTCCCTTTGGTCTTCGTCGCAACCAGCAGAAGCCGAACTAGAAGGTTGCGCCCTGCGTCTTTTCCACCGCGTCCCACACCCAGAGACAATGGCCATTTTTAACTCTGTTGCCAAGATCCCATAGCTTCCACTGCCAAAACATCTAATAACCTGGAACATGTTGTTTACCTTCCAATTTTTGACCCTAAAAGACACAAAATTCCCAAATTTTTCATCTTTCTAAGCAAATTTGGGGTAAAACACAATATTCAATGACTTTTGGGTGTTTTCCAACAACTATTACACCACTGGTGACGACCACCAACTAGAACCAAGACGCCACCTGCATCAGATTTGACCGCGTATCACGCCTAAAAAGCTACTACATGTGTTGCACCATAGAACCGCCTATTCAGATCTCGTCCTAGACCACTCCACCCGGATATATTCCGAGCTTAACTTAGCTCGTTGTAAGTACTTCTTAAACCACCTTGGTTATTAATTACGTACATTATGGCCGGTATAGAAGTCATAAGAAAATGATGGACGGATGAAGAATTGGCTTGAACTGAAAATTTGCAGGAATGCAACTTTGCCAAGTCGAGTGAATTTATCAACATTCACACAATGAGGGAATTAGGTATCTGGGTATGTCTTCAGATGCTTTTCAAATTAGGGGGTTGGGAAACTTTTTGGCAATCAATCATTTGACATACGAGGAGTTCTGCATTTCACGCCTATCGACTTTGGAGGTGGTATACACTAACTCGCCAGCCAATGACCAAGAAGTTTCAATGATCAGGTTTGCATTTGAGAATCTTGACTATCAGATCCTGGTGTATTTCTTACATCACTGTCTCGGTGTCAATAAAGGTCCGACCCAGTATGGATCGACATCAGCATCTAGGAGCCCTTTGATTTGTGGTTAGAGGCCACTAGAGCACAATTTGATCCCATCACTTAGTAAAATAACAAGATGACTCATCCATCCATGAGGATGGCGTGCAAGCTACTAACGACCAACATCCATGGGAACGTAGACTTGAACCGTGTTTCTTAAAAGCTTTTATCTCTGATTTGCAGTCTGACTCCTTTCAGCAATAGGGTTCCATGCTAGGCTACTGAGTTTGTCAAGGGTTCACTTAAGGTGAAGGAGATGAAGACACGTAGGAAGATCGTGTAGGGCTACCTCTTGACTTCACTTGGTCTGGTAGTTGGAGTAAACTTCTCAATGATGGAAAAGGTTAACTCAACACCCTATTATGTATAGCTATTGCAGCATTATCAGTGCCTGAAAATCGCCCATAACACTTGCTGGTGTCTATCCTACAAGGACATGAACCACAAGTTCAAGTTGCCACATGACATACCATACGGACCTGGGTGTAGTGACTTCTAGATCTAACCTAAACATATTCCATTCCATGTGTACAACAAAGACGGGGTCCATCTAGACCCAGACGTCGTGGTCGACCGATCCTGACGGAGCGGATTGAGGAGCTTACTCATGGGTTGATCAACTAGCAGTAACCCAGACAACACAAAAATCCAGGATGGAGGTGATGCACCAAGAGACAACCCACACCTTTGCAACGATGTACAAGATTGAGAGCCAACGAATGGCGTGGCCACAACATTTTCCACCACCACCGCCACAGTGAGTCCTTCTATATTTCTCTCCCTTTATATAGATTCCTCTTTTAATGTATTGAGGATATGTGCTATTACAAGTATGGGGGAGGTTACAGTTGGCACCCTTGTCTCTATTATATGGTTTATTTATTAGTTTTTCTTGAACTTTATGAGACATTGCTATGTGATTTGTCACTTTACCGTGTGACTTGTACATGGATGGTGCATCAGTCTTACTTTCCAACGGTTTTTATGATCTTATCGTGCGACTTGTGCACGAATGATCGTGTATGGCCTAGTTTTTGTTTCTTTCAATGTTTATGTTTCACTTCTAGTGCAACGTTAATAGTTAGGAAAGAAGAAAGAAAAGGCATGGAAATGTGAAAATTAAAATAAGGAAAAAACAACATATATGAAAAACAAAATAACAAGAAAAAGAGGAACAAGAAAAAAGAAACAAAAAGAACAAAAGGCATGAATATAAGAAAAGCCATTATAGATGCTTGGAGACAAACTACATTCTTCTTTAATTTTTTTGCTATTTTACCATATTTAGTGTTGTCTCCTCCCTAGATAATACCATTCTAGGGCCAACGACATCTCTACATCACTTTCTTTCCATATCACCGAGTTTTCGTTCTTCACCATGACTTTGGTGTGACACCATCACCTCCCGTATCACAGTTCTGAATCAATGTAGATTTTGTATTGAACATGCCTCAGCATGTTCCCTGAGTACCAATGATTATTTTCACCATATGCCAAGCAATGCCCCGTTCTTTTCCTGTCACGCCCTGTTCTTGGCCCACATTTGACAATATCTAGTTTTTTGGTATTCCTTGATAAATCTGGTACTTAGCTACTTTTCCACTTCCAAACCTTTTTCTATAAGTTTTTATATCCTTTATTCTCTATCTTTGTGTCCCAGATCTGCATTGAGGACAATGTAGAAGTAAGTATGGGGGAGGGGGGAGATAGTTCATTACTGTTTATAATTCACTAGTTTTTTTGTAGTTTCATTGAGTCAGCATTTGAACTGATAATTAGGTTCGTTTTTGTTACAGTTTTATCTATTCAGTCTATAAATGTTGCATTAATTTTTTTAAAAATCAATAAAAAATAGAATAAACGAAGAAGCCATAAAATAAAAAGGCAAGCGAAATCCTGGGATAGTTTCGAAAATCCGTTGGGGTGATTCATGCAATAAGTAGGTAACCTGGACCGATATAGACTGGTGCAATAATATGTTATGAGAGACGTGAGTTATGTGATTCAAACAATTAAAAGAAGAGGAGTGGCTAGGTAAAATCCAGAAAAGGTGCTTAGGAAAAATGAGTGAAAGAAAAAAGAGTAATTTACTGGATTTCTCATTTTGGCGAAGGTGGCATATGAAGAGGTGATATAAGGAGTTCAATATTGGCCACTTATGATCTTAAGGTTAAGGTACAAGACAAATTTTTATGGTTACATTCACATCGTTCTCAGTTTTGGTTTGTCTAGGAGATTACATGATTAGGTGTTGGATGTATTAGCTCATTCTTGCGTGTACATCCTGAGACCTTCGGTATTTTAATGATTAGAGAGTTAGATTTTTTTGGCTTACTCCGGACAAGTAAAGGTCTAAGTAAGAGGGAGTTTGATGTGAGCTATTTTATAGCTTATCTAGCATATTTTAGCACATATTGTATAGGAAAATGAAGTAAGTTAATGGAGTTCTAATTATTCTAGCTTTGGAGATGAGTTTATCCTAATTGAGGATTATTATGGAGTTTTGAGCTCCAATAGAAGACGAAGCCACAAAGAAGAGTTTAGAAGATCAGAAGATGAAGAAACACCAAAAGATTCACGCTTAGGCATACAAGAAAGCACATATGATGTGAGCCAATTGCGATGGTTTAATTCACAAGTTTTAGCACATAATTAGATGAGGTATGAGCTACATTAGTTAAGTGGTAATTACCCGAGCCAGAAATGAGGAGATTAAGTATTCAAGGGTTTTTGCACACTTTTGGAGGAATTTAGAGAGAAGAGAATAACAAGAAAAGAATGAAGTTGACAATCAATGGCGATATTGTGAGGCAAGTGCTGGAAAATGCTGAAAACGGAGTCCTGCTCCTCAGAACCAGAACTGTGACTCGTGCCCAAAAAGACATGCCCACGGAATTGCAGGATTCCACCATATTTCAAGAAGTCGTCTTTAGGAGAAAATGTCAACAGTAGGCCGGACGCGACCCACGCCTTTATTGTTGTGCCCTGCGTCATGGGTCCAATGAAACTTTGCCTTATTCCCACTTAATAAATCATGTTGTTGCAAAGGATAATGGAATCTCACCAGTTTCCAACGGATGCGGCCCGCGCCTTATCCACCGGGCCCCGCGGGATGACCTGGCGAAGGAATCTTTGATTCACCTTTGGAGATAAAATTTTATTATATTATTTTATTAGTTTTCTAAAGATTGAATTTTAGTTAGATGAATTTATTGTTTTTTCCTCTTAGTAGAATTAGGTTAAGGTTGTCTCCTATACAAGGATCCCTTCTCCCTACAAACCAATGTCCGGACGCACTCTTAGATTATATTTCAGAGCATAGTTTGTTATGAGGATCTAAGCTTCAAACATTATCTCCCTTTTCTATGAAGTCTATATGGATGTTTTAGTTTTATAAGTGTTTCTCTATTCATGTTAATTTATAGTATGTTGATTTTTGCTTCCATGATTATCATCTTATTGCTTTTTATAGTTGATTAGATTGACAACCTAGACATTTATGATTACTTTTTATATTATCATCATAGAAAAACCCTCTGCTTGTGTTTAAACTAGTTGCGGGTATAAGTCAAAAGAGGAAGTATTACATATAGTTAAAGCTTGTAAACACACCTATTGGCTATGTTAATTGTTAGGATTTATAGACTATTGGTGTGTTGTCTCGTCTCAAGGATTATGATTTATAGACGCTTGTGTTGTGGCTCATCTTAACTATGTCTATTCTTGGCATCAAACATGTTTTACAGGGTTCAGGTTGGTGAATGTAGACTGTGAACTTGTTTGTAGAATAGGGCAACATAGGAATTAATATGGATAGGTGACAAGGAACACAATGATGGAAATATAGATGGAATAGTAAAGAGGAACAATACTCACCATATGAAATAGAAACCTAAAACCTCTGTTGTTACTAAAGCTTTCAACTTTAAACTACTATTCTACAGTCTCCCCATGAGATCGACCCTCTGCTTACCAAGTACTTCCGTATTGGGTATTTGATAGGAATATTAAAGATTGACGTGCATGAAGACCGCACGTCAACAAACAGGAGAAATTCCACTGAAGGACGCTCCTTGCGCCTTTATTGTTGTGGCCCGCGGTTGGACCTGACTCGGGATTTCTATGCAAGACCATATTCTGCATGTTATTATTATTTATAAGAGTTATATATAGGATTCGATTATTTTCTATCAGACTCTTAATTGTTTTATTAGTTTACTTTTATCTATTTCCACTTTTACCCTTAGAAGAGAAGAATCATACTTTTATTCTAAGGAGGCAACTAGGGTTAGGAGTTAGTTAGTTTTACATATTCTTTTACATAGAATAGTTCTCTGCCTCCTATGGAGAACTAATTCCATTGTGCTTTTGCCTAAAACCTTGAAGCTTTCGACTATGGTATTGTGAGTGTTTTTATTCTAGTTCTGATTCTATCACTGTTATTTTGTCTCTCATTGATTCAACTTCATTGTCTCTCATGAATTTATCTAGGAAGACCACTTAGATTTAAAATTGAGATACACAATGCTATGATTTACATATTTCTAGGAATAGTGAATCTAGTAGCAAATACAATTAACATGATTCATCACGAATGTAATTATGAGGTGGGAATTGTTTGCATGCTATGAATAGACTAGTTTGCATTTATAGTATATACCTTTAACAAAGACAACATTAGGGTCTATGAACTAGATATTAATAGAATACAAGGATCAATAACATAGTTGAATTGTTGAAAGTGATTAAATGAAACAATATCCATTCCATCATAAACTGTTAGTATTATGAATCCAGAATGGAACACCATTCTGTTCATAAGAAATATTCTTTTTCCTTTGTTTTCATTATGAAAAACTAATTTTTATCTCGTCTTATATCAAGTATATTATACAGGTATAAAGAATTGATCAAAAGCCTCACTGAAAGTCCAAGTCTATGATCAAGAGAACATGACAAAATGTCTTGAGTCAAGAACTAGAGAACACTATTCTATTACATCCAAATTTGTCTTAAATGCTAAATGAAGTGAATATGGACTTTGAAAATAACTCCTATACACATCTCAAGATTGAGAAGAGTTATTTTTGAAGAACTCCTTCCATCAAGAATAGAAGACAAAACCCCAACGCAAGGAAACACCAGTTTTCTAGTTGGCGGTTGATTTGAGTATTTAAATTTTGAAGGAGATTCATTTACTCTGTTTATGGATAATATTGGGATAAGAATGCAATGTGAAATGCGTGTAAATTCCTGAGTTTCCATGTAAGATTCATTTTGCAACTTTGACTTGAGTCGTTATGGAAACTGCTCAAATCAAGAGCGTAAATCATGGAGCCCAAATTGGATGTTGCATGACTTAATTCTTGGAACATATAAATAAGTCTCATTATCCTTCACTTAGTTTCATCGGTTTCTAAAATAAAAGAGAAAAAAAACTAAGAATCAATCGAGTGTTCTTTGTTGAGAGAAAAGTGAAACTCCTGTTCTATTTTGTTGAGGGAGTTAAAGAATTAGGAAGTCTAGAGTGTTTAGACATAATCTATGTGTTCTCGTAAATTTTCTAATTGATCTATCAATATAAACAGGGCTTATAAACCCTTTTAAAAGAAAGGTAGTGGGTTTTATCCTGGACAACTAGTTGGTTGTCAAAGGTTCCCACTATAAAGAACAATGTTCCATTATGAGTTGGAAGATATTTCCACATCGATTAGATTTAATTAAAATATATCTGGTCCTACAATTGGTATTAGATCAAGTCTCTAATTTTGTGTTTACTCACAAGAAATGTCTCACAATGGCCAATTTCCCTCGGTATCTCTACATGCAAGCCACATCTAAGGAAGGAAAAAGAAGAAGAATGGTGGGAAAGGAACATGGAAAACTACATCTCCATCAACGACTACCAGTTCTAGAGAATCATCCTCAATGGGAATGGTGTAGTAGATTTCACAATGGTAGCAAACTTTTGGACCCCAACTGACTACACCACCACGGAGAAGAATGCCAAGGTGAGACAATACATTCTTAATGGTTTGTAAAGATAATACATGGATAATGTTCTCCACATTGACAACATCAAAGATATGAGGAATGCTTTGAAGGAGATGCACAAAAGAAGTGACAATCTTAAGGCTAGCAGAAAGCTTCAACTAGAAAGTGAATACCATTCCTTCAAGATGAACGAAAGAGAGTCCATCTCCGGATACTACTCAAGATTTCATAGGTTGTGTTACAAACTTGCAAATGATAGAGTCCAGCTTGAGGAAAAGTGCAATGCATTGACCATCGTAAACGGGCTGAATGAGAAGTATTTCTTGGTTAAATGAATTTTGAGAAACACTCCCGACACTCTTGATATTCCTCTAGACCAAATCATTGGCATGCTTGTTGTCGATGAATCAAACACAACAAAGATCAATCTCTCAAAAGAAGTTGAGAAAGGAGTCGCGCCATAGATAGAAGTTGGTATTTCAAAAGCTTTTGCTAAGCTTGATATGGATGATTATTGTTCTGATGATGATTAAGAAGAAGAAGAAGATCAGATGACAACCTAGTTCTCAAAGCACATCAAAAGGTAGTTCATCAATAGGAACTTCAAGCAAGGATTCCAGAAGAGATACCTCAAGGAGTACATCTGTTACCACTGCAAGGAGAAGGGACACCTTGCAAAAAATCCCAAATGAATCAGAAGAGTAGAAGCAGGAGAACAATGTCGAATAGAAAAAGGATCTGATGGTGAGTCGTCAACTTTTGATGTAGTTTCTAGTGATCTCTTTAACTATTTAAATGATTGTGATAAGAAGCAACTGATTAACATCGTAAAACAGTTGGGCAAAGAAAATGGAGAATTACAAGAAATAATTGCTGGTGTGAAGATAAGATAGGATGCCTTACTGCTGAAACAGTCAATGGAGTATGCAAGTGGATTTCTTAGAAACAGACTTGCTTGAGTCTAAGAGAAGACTTGTTGAAAATGTGAAGTTGCTCGCAGAATCCTCCAAGTCTTGTGAAAATTGCAAGGGAAAAGATCTGAGGAATGATATTGAGTCTAAATCTTCATGGAATATGCTTGAGAACATTATATATAAACTTAAAGATTTATCTTACTCTACTGATGACAAAACTATGAATCAAACGGTGTTTGTGAGACCACGTTATGGTCTGGGTTATCATGGTCCTACTGAGGACAATACTGAAGAACAAATCAAGCACAAAAATATTCGTGTGGAGTTGGAAAGCAAGAATGAAAGCTTAAGATTAGATCTTTAGACCTCAAAGGACAGAACAACATTTCTTGAAGAGAAGATCAAGGTCCTCGAGAATAACTTTCAACAGAACACCTCTGTTTCATCAACCAAGAATTCTCCAAAGAGCTCTGACAAGGAGAAGAAGTGGTTTTACGGTCAAAGTGCTCACTCAATGTAAATTAAGCAAGCACAAGGAAGAAACACTAGAGAGAACAACAAAATGAAGAAACATGAACCCTTTTGACTAGGAAAGGGCAAGTATGGACATATTTTGTACAATTGAGTTTGTTGGCACTATGGTCAAAATGGGAATGTTATCCATGAATGTAAGAAGAATAAGGAACCTGAAACGTCCAAGAAAATGTCGGAGAAGAACATTGTTGATACTGTTAATGAATCTGATCCTAATGTTTGTTCTGTATGGAGAAACACTCATAAGAACGCTAACAAACATTCTTCTACTGCTTCACCTAGAAAATCTAAGCTTGTCTGGGTTCAAAATACTTGATTTTCTCTGTGTGGGTTGAAGTGAAGAAGGAGGACATGTGATATTTCGATAGTGGATGCTTGTTCCACATGACTAGAAACAAGAGAACAATGTATTCACTTCAACATCTACATGGAGGCTACATTTCCTTTGGAGATAAGAGCATTAGAACTATTATTAGGGTCGAAAATGTAAACCTCAATGACCACGTTAAAGTCAGCAACGTCAATCTTGAGAGCTCATTGGGATTCAACTTACTTAGTGTTTCCCAACTGTGTGACCAAGGTATGAATGAAGTCAGGTTAACCACATCGAATTGCAAGGTTTTTAACAATGAAGGGAACTTGATTCTAGAATGGAAAAGCTTCAAAAACATCTATGTTATTGATCCTTCTTTCATCCCTGAGAAGAAACTTTGTCTTTCCTTTATAAAAAATGACTCCACACTGTTGCACAAGAGGCTAGGTCATGCTAGCTTGGATCTCATTCACAAGCTATAGTCTATGTAGTTGGTAAGAGGTCTCTTCCGTATTAAAAAGGAAAGAACATAACTTTGTTCACATTGCGTAAGGGGAAAGCAAGTCAGAACATCGTTCAAACCCAAGAATCAAGTGTCTACCTCCAAACCTCTAGAGATGATTCATATGGATTTTTGTGAACCCATGAATGTCCAAAGCATTGGTGTGATCCAAAGCATTGGATTTATGTGAACCCATGGAATTGGTGGAAGCAAGTACATTCTTGTGCTTGTTGATGGCTTCTCATGCTTCATCTAGACCATTTTCATCAAATCCAAGACCAAGGTGTTTTGTCACTTTAAATTACTTGTTCCTTTATTAGAAAGGCGAAATATCTCCCAATCAAGGATATTCGCTAAGACCATGCCATCGAGTTAGTAAACAAGGACTTTCTTGACTTTTGTAGAGAACACAAAATTCAGCACAACCTCTCTTCTCCTTATACTCAGCAGAACGGAGCCGTGAAAAGAAAGAATAGAACACTAGAAGAAGTGATAGAACCATGCTATTATCGAGTAATCTTTCTCAGGGGTTCTGGGTTGAAGCTGTCAACACGAATTGCTACATCTTCAACAGGGCGATGCTTCGTCCTTTGATAGGGAAAACCCCCTATTAGTTGTACAAAGGAAGCACCCCTACTATTTTCACCGAAGAATTTTTATTTCCACCGTTTTGTGCTCAATGTAGGTGTAAACAAGCTTGGTAAGTTTGTTGCCAGAAGCGATGAAGGAATCTTCTTGGGCTATGCTCCTAAGAGTAGTGCATACTAAGTGTTTAACAACTGTACCAAGAAGGTTGTCGAGAGCATATGCATGGAGTTAAATGAATTTTCTATTACTAAACCCTTGCAGGAATTGAATAAAGATAAAGGGAATGTTGTTCCCATTGGCGTTGATTCTAACGACGACGCCCCTCCTACAAAGTCTTGTCTTTTGCCTCCACTTGTTCAAGCTAATCCTCGATATCTCATTGAATAAGTTCCAACCCCAAATTCTGATCATTTGGATGATTCAACCGAAGAAGAAGATGCTTTGATAAATCCTATTGTTGATATGTCTCTTGAAGAGAACAACGTTCCCATTACATTGTCATCATCTGGAATGCTTGTTCCCAATAGAGAGAAGAGAACGGTCAAGCCTCCTGTGAGATATGGTTATGAAGAACAATAACATTATGCCATCAATGCCTTTCTCTCTCTCATAGAACCCAAGAACATCAATGAAGCACTAAAGGATGAAGATTAGTTGATAGCCTTCAAGAAGAACTGGTAGAGTTTGAAAGGAACAAGGTATAAAAATTGGTTCCTCTTCCCTCTGATTGCCACATCATTGTAACAAGGTGGGTGTTCCATAATAAGCTTGATGATTTTGGAGTCTCAAGAAACAAGCCTAGACTGGTTGTTGAAGGATACAATCAACAAGAGGGCATGTAATATGATGAATTTGCACTAATTGCTCGTCTCGAAGCCATCATACTTCTTATTGCTTATGCTTCACATCAGAACTTCACTCTTTACCAAATGGATGTGAAAACAGCGTTCCTTAATGACATGATCAATAAAGAAGTCTATGTTTAGCGAACTCCAGGTTTTGAAGATCCCTCAAATCCAGATTATGTGTATAGACTTGACAAAGCACTTTATGGACTCAAGTAAGCTCCAAGAGCATGGTATGAGTGTCTCGTAGACTTTCTTATCAAGAATGGCTACAAGAGAGGCCAGACGGACAAAACACTATTTCTTGTGAAGAAGAATGGAAGTGTTCTGGTAGTTCAAGTGTATGTGGATGATATCATCTTTGGTTCAAAGAACTTGACACTTGTGGAAAGCTTCAAAGAGCTTATTAGTAGTAAGTTCAAGATGAGTATGATTGGAGAAATGTCGTTCTTAATAGGACTTCAAATCACCAATAAGAAAGAAGGCATCCAAATCCATTGACAAAAATATTTAATGAGATTCTTAAGAAGTACAAGATGGAGAACTATAAACCAATCAACACTCGTATTTATCCAGCATCTCATCTCAGTACAAACTTTGAAGGGAACAAGGTTGAAGAAAAGCACTATCGAGGAATGATAGGTTCTCTTATGTATCTCACATCAAGAATGCCAGATATTGTGTTCTCATTATGTCTATATGCACGATTCCAATCAGATCCTAGAATCACACCTCGTTGTGGTTAAGTGAATCATTAGATTCCTAAAAGGAACTCGTATTTATCCAGCATCTCATCTCAGTACAAACTCTGAAGGAACAAGGTTGAAGAAAAGCACTATCGAGGAATGATAGGTTCTCTTATGTATCTCACATCAAGCATGCCAGATATTGTGTTCTCATTATGTCTATATGCACGATTCCTATCAGATCCTAGAATCATACCTCGTTGTGGTTAAGTGAATCTTTAGATTCCTAAAAGGAACAAAGTCCTTTTCCCATGGTATCCTAAGGACTATTCCATGAGTCTACTTGGCTACACAGATGCGGACTATGCAGGCTTTCTCATGGATAGAAATAGATCCTCTAGGATGGAGCAATTCCTTAGACCGTTCCTAATTTCTTGGGTATCAAAGACACAGAACAACGTTTCCTTGTCCACAATTGAAGTAGAATACATTGCCGCCGTAGCTTTCTATTCTCAACTCCTCTGGCTCAAAGCAACAAATTGGAGATTTCGGTATGACTTTTTGGTTCTGTTCAGATTCTTTGTGATAATACAAGTACTATAAATATATCTAAGAATCTTGTGAATTGTTCTAGAACCATGCATATTGACATTAGGCATCATTTCGTTAGAGATCATGTTGAGAAAGGGAACATTGTTCTTTATCACTATAGAACTGAGGATCAAATTAAACCAAGCATATATACATTAGGCATCATTTCCTTAGAGATCATGATGAGAAAGGGAACATTGTTCTTTATCACTTTATAACTAAGGATCAAATTGTCGATATATTCACTAAAGCATTGAATAGGGAACCCTATGATAATCTAAGATGTCTTCTTAGATTGATACATCTAGCTTAATAATGTTTGTGTTATCCAATTCTCTTGATTGTCTAGACTTGTTCCTTTGACATGTTCTTTTGACTTGTACTTTATTGAACTATGTTTTATTATGACCTTGCATGTCATGTAATATTTCTCCTTAAGCATTGTTCAATTCATGCCTGGAATGATTATATTTGTGGTGATTACATGGGTGAGTCTTTCTTTCTAAATCCAAAAGTCCCAATCTGATCATATTTTTATCCTAATATTACAAGCCGAAATCATGATTGCATACTAAATCCGTCCCTAAACCTGAACACTTGATCGTGATTCCCTATGAACCCCCTTTAATCTACAAATGCGAATCAAATTTGTGGTGACAAAACAATCGTCCATTATTTTTATTACATGGGTACGTACTTTTCCTTACCATAAGAACACTTTTCATTCCAAAAAGGTACCCATGTCATCCCTTTTATGTAGTACTCTAGCAGATAGTAAGGTTCTGAGGAAATTGCTCATGAAAGAGAACACCATTGTCTAGACTCCAACGACTCTATTATCATAGACTACACCAGTTCCCGAGGCTCATCATTACTGATCTGTGTATGTTTTGTGATTGATTACGATGATTTGATTGGTTCTCCATGTGGCTCGATGGGTTTATCTGTGACAACGGTAACATTGAAGGAAGATTTGTGTTGTTTGTTGCCCAAGCTAGTGTTATGATTTGAAGTGTTCTTACAACTATATCTTGGGATTCTGTATCTCCAACGGATAGATTTGCTTATTCTTATTAGGGATTTGATTCATGTATTTAAGGAAATAGAAGATCCTTTCATTTATCACCACTTTCATTGTTATATTCTAAATTATTAAATCTCTCTTGCCTCATACTTCTCTCTCTCTCTCTCCACCAAATGGCCTCCAACAATACCTTCTCCCTCTCCGATGAAGATCTTCTGATGCTCAAGCAGTTTATAAAACAGAAGGGTTGCTCCTCTGCCTCCCAGTCATTGAAATTACCACCACTTCCTCCAAAACATTGGAGGACACAACAATGACATGCTCCTCTGATCAAACTTTTGTTGCCAACAAAGGACACAATCAACCTTTCCAAACACTCCTCCCCTCTTATTTCACCTATTCTAGTGAGGGATTCTTAGTCGGTGGCAGGATGCCTCAAAAAATGAGGTGCCCATTTCCTTGCTCTACGGATAATAGAGGGTAGGGATGACAAAGAAGAGGAGGAAGAAAGATGCCCTGCCAAGAAGTCGAAAATGGAGCTTGCCAAAGATAAGGGAAAGGCATCCATGTTGGCCATCACCTCAGCCCTTCTCCAGATAAAGCCTTCGCTAATCGTGGAATCATCACTCCTCTCATCATCGGTGAGGAGTTCTGGAAGCAATCCATCTCTCATGTCAAAGAGAAGGCTTACGGCAAAGGGATTCGCATTCTTCACTCCCTCTTTCACTAACAAGTGTTGGACAAGCTGATCACATAACCTTTTGCGGTAAACCACGATGTTGTTCGTCTGTTCTTTTTAGGCATGAGATTTACCAAAGCAAGAAGGAGAACACCCCTGGCTCCAACATCATTATCATTCGGGGTGAGCATATGATTCCTCTGAATGCCGTGATAATCTCCAATGCTCTGGGAGTATAAACTAGAAA
Source organism: Phyllobates terribilis (assembly GCF_046119375.1). Classification (NCBI taxonomy): domain Eukaryota; kingdom Metazoa; phylum Chordata; class Amphibia; order Anura; family Dendrobatidae; genus Phyllobates; species Phyllobates terribilis. The sequence continues at coordinate 48,182 of NW_027367783.1, forward strand.
GGGTTTCAACATTCTGGTGAGTAAGAACAAGTGGCCCAAGGGAAAGGACTTCAAGACCAGGGATGAGGCACAAAGGGCGCGTGGAGAAGGGCGGTGATTTTGGCATTAATACTATTCATGAGGATAAGGAACCAGCATCAAAGGATACGGGAAAGGAAATGGCAGTGGAATATCCTCCTATGGTTAAGACCAAGGAAGAGGGAACAGACTCTGCCCAAGAGTAGTTCTTCATCAGAATCGTGTTCCACTGAAAACTACAGAACTTGTTTCCCTAGGGTTTTTCCACTATCATCTTTCACTACAATTTTTTTGTTCTCTTTGTGTTGACTCTCCCATGTTTTTACTGATTAACATATGAACTCTTTGCTTCTTTGAATTGTTTCGTGCTTTCGAGTTTTATCACCTGCAATTTCCCTAAAGTTTTGATTAATCTGTGTTTTCTAACTGCTAGTTTTGTGATATATTTCTCTAGAAAATTTTAGATGATAGAAAAAGGGGTAAGTGAAGTCTGGATATTTGAACGGACTAAGAACATAACATTGTTCTATTGAGGGGGAAGTTCATTATGCTTCTAAAGTTAAACTCTAAAAGGAACCCTGGTTGTGTTGAGGGGCTATATGCAATTCAATGATGATCTTTCTACATTCTCCTTTATGTTTCCTTCTCATCTTTTCTATGTTATCTATATGCCGGGTTCTTATGTTTTTCATCATCAAAAAAGGGAAATTATTAGTATTGTGAACTCAGAGAACAGAACATTGTTTTGTTCATAAGTAACATTCTTTTTCCTTTTTTTCATTATGACAAACTAATTGTTATCTCATATTATATCAAGTATATTGTCCAAGTCTGAGATCAAGAGAACAAGACAGAATGCCTTAAGTCAAGAACTAGAGAATAACGTTCTGTTAAACACCGTTCAACAGAACAACGTCTTCAAACATTTAATGAAGTGAATATGGTATTTGAAACTAACTCCTATACACATCTCAAGATCAAGAAGAGTTATTTTTGAATAACACTATCCATCAAGAATAGAAGACAGATCCCCAATGCAAGGAAACACCTCTTTTCTAGTTGGCGGTCGATTTGTGTATTTGAATTTTGAAGGAGATTCATGTACTCTGTTTATGGATAGTCTTAAGATAAGAACAAAATGTGTAATATGTGTAAATTCCCGAGTTTCCATTTAAGATTTATTTCGCATCTTTGACTTGAGTCGTTTATGGAAATTGCTAAAATCAAGTTTGTAAATCATGGAGCCCGAATTGGATGTTACAAGACTTAATTCTTGGAACATATATATAGTGCTCATTATCCTTCACTTAGTTTCATCGATTTCCAAAACAAAAGAGAGAAAAAAATTTAGAAACGATCGAGTGTTCACTACTACACAAATTGCATTTTAGCCCGTTTTTTATTAGCTCGGACAATGATTATCCGAGATGAATTGTAGCAATAGACACAATCAGATAAGGTTGTTTTATAGGTGCAACATATTAGCCCGGATATTTGAGTTGACATCCGGGCTAAACATATAGATATCACCTTTATGTACTCAACTTTACAGACCGGTCTTGTTTTTTTAAAAAATCCGGGTCTTAAGTTCCCCTAAAATTTCCCTCCAACTCCTATTTTAATATCCGGGCTCTTAAGTTCCCCTGAAAAATGATTTTAGTTACTGGGCATCTCGCAAGGGTTATGCTGGTCTCCACGCTGAATATGTAAGTACTGAGACACAACTCCTTTCAAATAACTTAATTTTTATTTATATTTATGATGTATATAATGATGTAACCATATTATTTTCATTTATCTTAGAAAGTTGAACATAAACTGTATTATTCTGCTACTATTTCTCGAGCCATTTTTTGGGTCAAATCAAGAACGAAAAACACTGGGGAGTATAGTGAACAATCGAATCCCATGGTTGAAACACTCGTAAGCTTGCATTATATTGATTGTTTGCTGATTTTTCCATGATATATACATAGTCATAATATTCAAATGACTAATAAAGTGTATTTTCCATGATACTTTGTGTTGATTTTTTGCTGAGTGTATTTTTCATAATTTTCCATGATATATACATAATCACTAACTCCACTCTGATTTTCTGTTGATATTTTGTTGTTGCTTTTTCCATTTCTGTTGTTTTTTATGTTTGATTGTTTGCTACTGATTTTACTTTGTGGATTGGCATCATTACATGAAACAACAAGCTTTAGGAGAGCTTACTACTTCAAAAAGATGTGCTGGCTTTAGCACTAGGAAAGCCTGAGCACCCAGGGCGTGTTAGAGGAGTTGGTCAAGATATCACGATTAGCAAATTTTGGCCACGAGGATCTCAAGGAGCATCTTAATCCAAAGTAAATACTTCGGAACAAGCTAAGATTGCTGAGCTCAAGGATCAAATGAAGGTCATGAAAACAACATTTGGGGTACAGATACAAGCATTAAAAGAAGTTATTACAAATTTGGTCGCAGAGAAGCATCCTATTACATCAAAAAAGGTGCATGTGTTATCTACCCCTTCACCTCAGCTTCCTTTTCCACAAAGTGGAAAAGCATCTTGTTGAACTTTGAAAAATAACCCTATTACATTAGAAAAAATGGTGAATATACTAGAAGTGATTCTCTTATATATTTGTACTTCAGTTTATTTTGAACATGAAATTAAGAAGTTTTGTATGTAAGGCTGGCAACCATGTAATTTATTTTGGTTATGTGAAGGTTGAAGTCGTCACCCTTGTAAAAGGTGATGTTGTGGTACCTTGTCCTATTGATGAGGTTCGTACAGTCCGAGAAGCCATATGACAGTTTATTGGTTGGCCTTAATCCCTTGTGCTTCCCATTGAGGTAAGTGAAAAAATACTCAGTGATCATTTATCTTTATCTTTTTTTTAGATTTCTAGATTCTTCCAGATTTCAAATTGCATATGCATAAGTGAAGACAACAAGGATTAATTTCAAATAGATGCTGTTATAGCCAATACAATTTGTTGTTTGTTCAAATTTTGCAAGTTATAGTGAGAAAATGACCATAAGAATGAGTCTTACCTCAGTTTCATTTTTTATTAATAAGGATAATGAGCAATCTAAAAAGGATTAAGAGAAAGTGTATACCAAGGGAAATACATTAACTTATTAATCTGTCATTGGTCCGGGTGAAGCTGAATTAGAGTGAAATTCATTGGAAGAATATCAATGGATATTAGAATATTATGATGGCACTATAATGATGCGAAAAGTTAAGGTAAATGATGAAATTTTTTATTCTAACCATCATGGGATTGAAATTGGCAAGGAGGAGATTCTAATATGGCTCGATAGGTAAGAGGTTCAAATTACTCACATGATATTATATATCAGGTTAGTTCTAGCAAAATACAGTTTATTATCATTCATGCTAAAGTTCCTAACAACATCTTTAAACTTCTTATAGATTTTTATTTGACAATCAATGCAAAAGTGTGAATGACATGATAAAATTTCTTTGTCCTACTCAAATTTCCCCTTCCACTCAAACCATCAAACAAACGGCTACTTACATTACAAAATCTATGGAAGGACATGTGAAGGATAAGATATTTGTCGCACTGTATCACTTTAGGTAACCATCCCATATAGTTTTATTAACCTTTTTCATTGAAATTTTAATGATCACTTATTTTAATTAATATGTCTACAAGGACCATTGGGTGTTGATAATAATGAATCATCATTTGCATCATGCTTATTGGATTGATTCACACCATGGTAAAGTAGAAAAGACGCAAAGGCATTAGTCAAGTTGTAAGTATTTAGTTATATTCACTAACATTTTTTCTTTCTCTTTAATATTTTTAAAAGCTTTTTTTTCCTTTGTAAACAGTACTTACAAAATGACATATACGAATTTTGGCATGAAAATACCACGAAGAGACACTTTGTGGCATATTATTAAGATGAGGTTACTGATTTTAGTTATATTAGTATTAGAGAAAAAAAATTTATAATTAATAAGGTATATCTAGTTATTTAGATTACATAGTTATTTATATCATGACTTGTAGTGTCCTCGTCGGAAAAATGTTGCTGATTGTGGATATTATGTTCTAAAGTTCATGAAAGACCTTGTACTACACAAGAAAAACACTTCAATGATACCAATTAATGTAAGTCTTTTATAATACGTTATAGTCTTTTGTAAGTTGTACTTATAATAATTACATTATTATATGTTGTAGTGGTTTGGTGACAAGATTATCTATAGTAATAATGATCTTGCTGAAATTCGACGGGAGTGGTTGGATTATTATCTCAGTCTTGTGTAGGTATGTAATAGTGCTTATCTATCTTACTATCGTTTGTTTATTTTTTTTATAATTGTCTAAAATATGTTCGCTATCGTTTGCAGGATGTCAAATATCAAGAATGATTCATCTTATGAAGGTGGATTTGGAAGTATGAAACAATGTTGAAATTCATTTACAGGAAGACAATCAATCAATTCGGACTATAAGTGAACAATTATATTGTGTGTTGGATCATAAAATGTTGATGTATGATACTTGGATTATTATTATAAATTTCAGATTATTAATGTGTGTTGTACCGTGTTGAAATTTCAGATTATTAATGCTGATGTATACAGGTATATATTGGGAAGAAATCCGGTTTTTCGGATCTGAGTATACAGCCCGTATATTGAATAAAACACATCTGAACTTAAATGTCTCTCTTATTTGTGCACTATATTAACCATAGATCCCGGGGTTGTGTGACATTTGGTCCGGGATAAAAAACCTATGTCAAGCATACTCTCTTGCAATTATATAGAGCGGAATGTGTGAAAAGGTCTCCGGACCCTATACCCTTTTAGCCCAAAGACCTAAATCCCGGACGGTTTTGGCTATATTTGGGCTCTTTGCCCTTACACGCCAAGGTTAAAAAGCCGTTATTTCTAGTAGTGGTTCTTTATTGAGAGAATAGTGAAACTCCTATTCTGTTTTGTTGAGAGTGATAGTTAATTAGGAAGTCTAGAATGTTTATACATAATTTGTGTCTTCTCCTAATTTCTTTAATCGATCTATCTATATAAACAAGGTTTCTAAATCCTTCCGAACAAAGGTAGTGGGTTTTATCATAGACAACTAGTTGGTTGTCAAAAGTTTCCACTCTAAAGAACATTGTTCCCTTGTGAGTTGAAAGTTATTTCCGCATCTAAGGAACAACTCCGTGTTCCTTGGACTTACTTAAACACATCCGGTTCTACACAAACAAAGAAGCTTTTGTTCGTTCACCAGTTATAACAAACCAAACAAAAAACTCCTTTTGTCACATTAAATTACTTGGTGGTGATTCGTAGAAAGTAATTATACTATCTCTCTGTGGATTCTACCATGTGCTTATCTGATACTTCCTCATTGGGTATTCATAAGAATACATTTGACTAGTGCATAACGACTGCACTACCCATCAGAGAAAAGGGATGAGAATACTTCTAACCCTATCTCTCTTTCTAGTAATTCACTTCTTTCTATGCATGTTGAAATTATTGAGGAATCATAATCTGATAAAATGGATGATAAAGTGAATAATTACCAACTTATAAGAGATAGAGAACCTTGTATGGTTATGCCTATAGGAAGTATTTTCTGGTAATGTTGAGCATGTTATCTTTTTGAACATATGAGCCTTGTTGATTATGCATTTATGGTTGCATCTGTTATAAAAACTGAAAATTACACTCTGGACACATAAAATCATGTTGTCAAGTGTAAAGATGCCCGGAAATGGATAAATGCTATGCATGGTGAGTTAGAATCCTTGAAAATAAATAAAACTTGGACCTTAGTTGCTAAACCTTTAAGGTGCTAAGCTTATTGACTGTAAATGGATCTATAAGATTAAGGAGGGAAATTTTAATGGTCCTCCTAGATATAAGGCAAGACTAGTGGCAAAAGGGTTTATATAGAGAGAAGGCACATACTATAATGATATATTCACACATGTAGTGAAATATAAGACTATGCACTTGCTCCTTGCTATCTGTACTGTTTACAATTGGGAACATATGGATTTTAAAACTATTGTCTTACATGGTGAATTGGATGAAACTATCTATATGAGACAGTCTTTAACTTTTGTTGACAAAAATCATACTAATCATGCTTGTTTGTTAAGTAAACCCATTTATGGGTTGAAATAGTCTCTGATGCAATCCTAGCTTGTAATCAGACAATTCGAGGCAACTGTGAGACAACCCCGACCACGGCGTCCTCCTTGGATGAATACTTAGTATATAGTTATTACATATTCCATTATTAATTTGCATTCTCATGTTTTATGCATTTTCTATTTTGGGTGTGTACTTCTCTTATGCTTAAGAAGGCCTAATCATTATTAAGAATAAGGCCTAAGGCCATTAGGGTTTTGGAAGAGTTCGTTGGCTATATATAGCCTACTAGTATTTTCTTTACAATTACTTGAATGCGAGTTATCTCCTCTTTTGTATCGGCGCCACCCCGGCACGGGCTCGCACCTTAAAGATCCCTTATCAATCTTGTTCTGTTTCTCAAAAACGTTCTTGTTCTGTCACTTAAACACGTAAAAACAAATCAATGATCCAGTGAAAGTGCTCGATCTAGATCCGCGTCCAAGAAGAATTGACCATCTCATTCGTGTTCATATTAGTTGGTATTAGAGCTCCAACCGATTGCGCGACCCAAGTCATTATCACCACCGCCCAAATCCACAACCTGCATCCATATCCTCTCCATTCCCCAAATACCTCTCCAAAGACTGCCCGCGCTTGATCGCCGCAATCAATACACCCTTCACCTTCATCATCAACCATTGGACTACTT
>NW_027367784.1:0-55032 GCF_046119375.1 Phyllobates terribilis
GACTATTTCTCTTTTGCTATATTTTGGTTGCGGTTTTACGGATTTTAATTAGCTTTTCGGTATTTCCTTGCAATTATTTTATTTATTTAAAATTATTATTTTGTAATCTTCTAGTTTAAGTTTTAGTATCTTATAAAAGGCTTCTATTATTTTAACCTAGGAAGGGAGTTTTTATGTAGTTCTCTAAAGAGATATTTGTAGGCAATTCTACGTACTTGGAAGAGTTTGTCATCGAAATTATTTGTAAGTCCTAGTACGGAGAGTTAATATCCTGAATTCTTAGTAAATTAGTTGAAGTATTCATTTGGTGAATGATGTGAGTTTGTTCGTTTGATTTATAGCATGAATAAGTTGTTGTTGTTTTCTCTTGAATGATATTGGTATTAATACTGAGTTGTTAGTTTATTTCTAGATTGATCACCTAGGATTAAATTATGTAGGATCGTTGAAGGGGGGCTTGATCGTAGGAACTAATTTGAGTTCTAATTGGAGGCCTCCCGTACACCATAAGGAGTGGGAATTAAGATCAACCATGGGCGTAATAGGCCACAATCGGAGAAAAATGTCATAGTCCAGACTTCGAAGAGCAAAGAGTACAATCGAGAGGATTACGATCATAAGGGATAAGACACGGTAGCTAACGAGCAAAACACAAGCAAAGGAGGAGGCAAAGAGGGCTTTTAGCCTCGGGCACGCTCGCGCACATCTCGCACAACGAGCTGGGCCTGACTTCACAACGACGCGATCGCGTCGGGCAATGCCTGATCGCGCCCATGCTTCTGGAGGCGACGCGATCGCGCCGAAATAGGACACGATCGCGCCCCTGCCACTAATGCGCCGCGAGAATTCTCCTTTCCGAATGTTTAAGTGGGATTTAACCTAGGGTTTAAGTGTAAAACGGGTTGGGCTTCTTCTAAAGACATTTTAGGGTTGTCATTTAGGGTTAGCTACTCATTTTCATTATAAATAGGGAGAGCTTTGCCTCTCCCTACAATTTTTTACACTTTCATTTCAATTTCATTAGGGTTTTAGCAATGAGGAAGGAGTAATCTCCTTTGACTTTGTGTGGTTGGTTCGTGTCTCTGGGCTAATTCAATGTGAGGTTTGTTATCTTTGGTTCTTCTTATTAGTTATGTCTCTATTGCTTTAATCTCTTGCGCATATTGCTAATTGAATTGAATGAACTTCTTATATTGATCACCTAGGTTGTTAGTTTGATTTAATATCACACAAACAACTCACATAAAAAAATAGGAAAAGTAGTACAACTTTGTATTTACTGAAGGAACTTAATCCTATGTGATATTGTGAGCTCCTTCGTGTGTATTTGTAACTAGTAAAGATGAAATAATTTCTAAACTTTCTCAACAATTCTCAACACATAATTCATGATCATAAGTAGTATATATTTTCATCAATGAATTGTGATATGTATTATGAACAATTAAATCACATTAAATTTAAGACTAATCATTCAGTTTTTAACAATGTTGTAAGGGTATTTGATTTACTTACCATTACATGTCTAGGTTGTAAAAGCTGAACTAATTAGTGGGGTTTCTATTTTATTGGGCCCAAAATGGATAAAGGCCCATTCATGTCTAAATTTGGTGATGCCCGGTCCAGTTTAAGGAGAGGCTCGTTGCTCCGCTTAGCCCAGAATTGAGAAGGTATTTAATCTTCTCCTTTGACCTAACACGCAACTCACTTACACTTCTCTCGTTTCAGTTGTTTTGAGGCAAGACCTTTGTCGTTCCGGTGGTTGTGCGTAGACTTTGGTTATGCGCCTTCGGTGTGCGGTGGTTTAAAGGTTGCGCGTTGTAGCAGGCCTCCGACGGACTCACTGGTGACGCCTCTTGTAGATAACAAACATGGAGTCCATTTTATCTCTTTAATCTTGTTGATTAGGATTTGTACATTTTATTTCAGTATTTTGCATTGTATACCTAGACGTATTTGGTTGTTTGATCCCTCCTTGTAAAACAATATTGCATAGTGGATTGGATCTCAATCTTGAGGCCCGCAGACGTAGGACTGTTTGTCCAAACTGCGTAAACAAACGATTGTGTTGATCTTGCGTTTTTTGTTTGATTTGCACTTCGTTGACTGTATTACTGTTCTGGACTATTGTTGTTGGTCTGATTTTCGTTCACAGATTGATATCAGAGCTAGGTTACTTACATCTATTTACTTGTTCTGGATATTTTGTGTTTTTTTTGTTCAAGCTAGTGTAAATAGCTACTTATTGGTTTGTGGCCTGCCCTGTGTGTGTGTTGGATAGATCCTGGTACCTTTCTTGCTTCTGATGACTAGATCTATCACTATATGAGTTAGGGTTACACTTGATGGACATTTCATTGATTGTGTTCTATTGATTGTCTAGTCCTTGTTTTCCTAAAACTGCATACTATCTGTTTTACTTCTTGACTTGTGTGTCTTGAAGTGTTTGAGGTCTGTTGTTACCTTATTGGAGTGCTTGTGTGTGCTCTTTAGGAACAACTTAGATTGTTGTTCTATTGTTGTATTGCTTGTGTGCGTTTCTAGACAAACTGTGCTCTGTTCTTTCTCCTCTTATTGCATAAACTGTGTTGTGTTTTCTTCATAGTTTGTGTATTGCTTCTGCATAACCTATTAGGAACCTTCTAACTATCTCATTTAGTAGGTACTATGGGTGATAACAACTTGAGGATGAGGCCGCATGATGGTATTTCTGATTTTGATACGTGGCAAGTGAAGATGAGAGTTGTACTCATCAAAGAAAAGTGTTACAAGGTTGTTACTGGTGAGTACACAGCCATGACATCGAATGATAGGAAGGTCGAGATGGATGAGCAGGCTCATTCGGAGATCATGATTCGGTTGTCGGATGACGTAGCAAGAGAAGTGGTACAATTTACTAACTCTAAAACTTTGTGGAATGCTTTAGAGTCCTTGTATCTTGTTAAATCTCTTCCATATAGGATTTCATTGTTGTGTAGGTTATTCACTTATAAAATGGATGTTAACCTGACCTTGAATGACAACCTAGATAAATTCCTTAGAAGGACTCAGGATTTGGAGAGATGTAAAGATGTGATAGCTGAAACTCATCAAGCTATTTTGTTGCTAAATTCCTTGCCTGCTCAGTTTGACAACTTAAAGGATATAATTCAGTATCGTTCTAATGACTTGACTAAATTGAAAATCATAGAAGCTATAACTGAGAAAAATGAGACACTTAAAGTCTTTAAATTGAAAAGGTGATAAGAGAACTGAAACCAAACCTGAGGTGTTAATGGTTAAAGGTAAGAAGAAAAAGAAATTCAAGAAGAAAAAGTTTAAGGATAAGAAATCTAAGAATAATAACTCTGCTAAAAACAATGAGAAGAAAAAATGCTTCTATTGTGAGAAAACTGGACATTTCATTAAGGAGTGTTATAAGAAGAAAAAGGATGGGTCTTCTAAATCTGATCATAGACATGATAACATTGCCTCCTTACTTGAATCTTATGCTTACACTGATTGTGAATTGCTTATGTGTTCTCATGTTACTTCTCATTGCAATGATCTTGATTCTGGATGTACTATGCATGCTACATTCAATAAATCTCTTTTCTGCTCCCTTAAAGAATGCAATAGTGGAATTGTTATGTTAGGTGATGATAGTTCTTTGCCCATTAAGGGAATATGAAATGTGCCTTTATGTATGCATGATGGAAAGGTTAGAATACTTCAGAATGTTAGGTGGGTCCCCTAAGTTGAGAAGAAATCTGATATCGGAATCCTTATTTGATGAACAAAAATGTAAAATTGTCACTTATAAAGGAATAAGAGAGGTCATAAAAAATGGACTTACTCTTGTAAAAGGAATCAAGAAAGGTGGGTTGTATCATGGTATAACCTCACCTTAATTGAATCTTACCAAATAAGTGACAATCTCACATTAGATCAAACTAAGGTTTGGCATAGTAGAATGGGACACATAGGTAATAAAGGCCTTAATTATCTGTTCAAGCATGGTTTAATTAGTGAAAAATCTGTTGACATGAGTTTTGTGAAGACTGTGTGTTTGGTAAAAATACTAACCATTCTTTTCAGCGTTCTTCTTATGTAGCTAAAGGTCCCCTAGAGTATATACACTTTGATTTATGGGGGCCTACTTAGGTTATTACACTTGGTGGTAAAAGGTATTTTATATCTTTTATAGATTATTATTCTAGAAAAGTATGGCTTTATCTGTTACGGTCTAAAAATGACGCTTTTGCTGTCTTTATCACTTGGAAGAATGTTGTTGAAAACCAAACTGAATTTAAACTCAAGTGTTTGAAAACTGATAATGGTCTAGAATTTTGTAATCATGAATTCAATGAATATTGCCAACAACATGGTATAAAAAGACACTTGACTGTACCTGGAACACCCCAACAAAATGGAAATGCTGGAAGACTTAATAGGACTCTCCTAGAAAATACTAGATGCATGTTAGTTAGGTCAGGCCTTAGTCATAGTTTATGGGGAGAAGCTTTTACAACAACTTGTTATCTCATAAATAGATCTCCCTCCTCTGTTTTAAATTTTAAAACTCCCCAGGAAATGTGGACTGGAAATAAGCCAATTATTTCACATTTGAGGCCGTTTGGTTGCTTAACTTATGCTAAGATATATCAGGGTAAGCTACAACCTAGAGCCATCAAATGTGTAATGCTTGGCTATCCTGAGAGAGCTAAGGGGTATAGATTGCTTGTAGTTCAATCCCATGGTATGAAAATTATAACATCTAGGAGTGTAGAGTTTAATGAATCTGATTTTCATTATAAAAAGGAGCTAACAAGGGTTTCTGAGATGACAGGTACCAGTTTTGAACCTGAGATGGGAGGTGAAGAACCAAGGGAGTTCTATGTGCCTACTAGTGATCTTCAACCTTCGGAAGAGGAGTTTGACATTGGGCAGTTTTCTGCCACACCTAGTGGAAATTCAGAAGGCACAAGTGAAGTACCAACAGATTCAAGGTATGAGAGCAACTCTGAAGAATTTGAAAGTGATGCTCAACAATTAGGGGGAGAAAGGGAAGAAAATACTTCTAATTCTTCTTATAGTAATTCTCTTCCTCTTATGCATGATGATGTTATAGATAACTCTCAATCTGTTGTTGTGCATGATAACTTTAGTGATTATCAATTGACTAGAGATAGAGAACCTAGGATAGTTATACCTAATAGGAAGTATTTCTCTCGTAATGTTGAGCATGCTAGTTTGTTTGAAAATGTGAGTCTTGTGGATTTTGCATTTATGGCTACATCTGTTGGTAAAATTGAAAATTACACTCCGGACACATAATCACGTTGTCAAGTTTAAGGATGCCCATAAATGGATAAGTGCCATGGAAGATGAGTTAGAATCCATGAAAATAAATAAGACTTGGACTTTAGTTGAGAAACCTGAAGGTGCTAAACTTATTGATTGTAAATGGATATAAGATAAAAGAGGGTAATAGTGAAAATGATCCTCCTAGGTATAAAGTTAGACTAGTGGAAAAATGGTTTACACAAAGAGAAGGCATAGACTATAATGACATATTTGCCCCTGTTGTGAAATATAAAACTATGAGCTTACTTCTTGCTATGTATACTGTCTATAATTGGGAACTTGAACAAATGGATGTAAAAACTGCTTTTCTGGTGAATTAGATGAAACCATTTATATGAGACAACCCTTAGGTTTTATAGATAAATACCATCATAACCATGCTTGTTTGTTACATAAATCTATTTATTGATTAAATTTGTCCCCTAGACAGTGGAACTAAAAATTTGATACTTGCATGAGGAAATTAGGGTTTATTAGAAGCAGTTATGATACATGCCTTTATTTCAAGAATATTAAGTCTTTGTCTCCAATATATGCATTGTTGTATGTGGATGACATTTTGTTGATGTGTGCTTTTAAAGTTCTTATTCCTGGTGTGAAAAGAGACTTAAAATTACACTTTGACATGAAAGATTTAGGTGTTGCGAAAATGATTCTAGGAATCAGGATAATAAGAGATAGGAATAAGAAATGCATGTGGACAACCCAAAAGGACTATATTAAAAAGGTTCTAGATAGGTTTAGCATGGACAATTCAAAACCTACCTCTATACCCTTAGGCGGTCACCTAGAACTGACTAAAGAGACTTGTCCTAAAACAGACTTAAATAGAGATAAAATGTCTAAGGTTCCCTATGATGTTGATGTAGGTTTGATTATGTATGCTATGTTGTGTACTAGGCCTGACCTAGCTTTTGCCATTAGTGTGCTTAGTCACTTTGTGTCTAATCCAGGAAATGACCACTAGACAGCTATGAAATATGCTCTTAGGTATATAAGTGGAACTAAAAACCTAAGTCTTGTGTATTCTGAACATACTAATAAAAATGAATTGCATGGATTTGTGGATTCTGATTATGCGAGCAACAAGGATAATAGAAAGTCCACTACCGCTTTCTATTATACTTGGGCAGGAAAATGCATCTCTTGGAAAGCACAACAACAATCTGTTGTTGCACTTTCCTTGTCCGAGGAAGAATATATTGCTGCCATCGAGGCTGCTAAAGAGGCTTCATGGTTAACTGGGTTATTAAATGAAATCCAATATGTGACTTATGTTCCTGTTCTTCACATGGATAACCAATCTGCTTTGTACTTATGTAAAGATCATGTCTATCATGAACGATCTAAACATATTGATGTTATACCACTTCATTAGAGATATGGTAGAGAAAAAGAATTGTGGTGAAAAAGATTAAGAGTGATTTCAACCCGGCTGACTTTGGAACTAAGATTGTCACTGCTGACAAATTTGCGTTTTGTAGGAACATGTGCCACGAGTCGCGCTTTAGTCCTCATGATGTTCCCTGAGTCATCAAGCTTGTTCCTAAAGACCCAACACGTCCCAGTGATGGGCTTGTTAGGGGGCCTTAGAACCATCTGCCATACCTTGTGTCGCTCAAACTCCTAGAGCTGATCTTCCTACATTGCCACGATCTAGTCAGGGTCTTAAAGAACTTCCCTGATGTTCTTCGACTCGATGAGAGATACGAAGGAGTGAAATGCAGCAAGGTTGTGAAGATGGGAGCGCGTGAATACTCTATCTGAGAATGGGGTGAGGATTTGATCTAGCTTGTGAGAATTCTTCTGTTGGTAGTTCCTTGTGTTCATAGTCACTGCTTCAGGAATAAGATCGAGGGAAGTTGAGGCATAAGTAGAGGTGGAAGCAGCTGCAGGGGTCGATGAAGTAGAGGGCAAGGTCGCTGAAGAAGATGCTGGGGTCGCTGAAGGCGTTGCAGTCGAAGATGCGTCCGTGTTGAGGGTCACTGAAGCCTTCTTCGATGTCGCTGGAGCTTTAGGAGGCCTGCCTTTGAACTTGGAAGGTCTCCCTGGGCCTTGCTTGGTTGTCAGAGAAGCTTCTCGAGGGGAGATGAAAACATGAACGGTGTCGCTGACGCAGGCTGGGAGCTTGTGCTAGCAATGGGCAGATCCACCACGTTTTCAGCTTGACTGGAGCCTTCGTTGATTGGAGGATCCTCTTCAGGTACCTATGGTTGTTCCTCTTCTTGAGTGTCCTCTTGTGCTTCGTCGAGATCGGGGTCGTCTTCTTGTGCACCTTCATTCGAGGGAGCGTGAGTGGGAACCTCTTCATCGTTACTGTCAGTCTCGTGAGTGGAAACTAAGGAGGGATGGTGATGAGGCATGAGTGTTGAAGCGGCCTCGTTCGTCTCAGCATCATTTGCAACTTCCTTTGTAGCGTCCTATGGAACCGGTCGCTCGTCGAAGGAGACGTGAATACTTTCTTCAACCTTCCTTGTCCTTTGTTGGGCACCATGTAAGCCTTACTAGAGGGAGAATATCCAAGAAATATAGCTTCATCATTTCTAGCGTCAAATATTCCTAAATCAACCTTACCATTGTTATGCACGTAGCACTTACAACCAAATACACGAAGATGAGATAGGTTGGGTGTCTTCCCTTTGATGAGCTCATAGGGTGTCTTGTCTAGAATTGGTCTCAACATAGCTCGGTTCATTATGTAGCATGCAATACTGTCATCTTGTGCCCAGTAATGCTTAGGAAGGGAGCTTCCAAGAAGCATTGTGCGTGCCATCTCCTCAAGCATCCTATTATTTCTTTCCACGACACCATTTTGTTGTGGCGTCAGGGGTGCTGAGAAGTTATGATGAATTCCACGTTCCCTGCAAAATGTTAGGAACTGTCCATTTTTCGAACTCTAGCCCATGATTTGAGAGAATAGAGCTAAGAGGGACGCTAAGCTGCTTTTCAAGAAGTAGGACTAAGGATGAGAACTCCTCAAAAGCTTCATCCTTAGTTCTAAGTAAAAGCGTCCAGGTGAAGCATGAAAAATCGTCAATAATTACATAGATATATCGCTTACCTCCAGTGCTTTGAAGACAAATAGGGCCGCAAAGATCCATATGTAGCAGCTCCAGGGGTCGCTTTGTAGTGACCATCTTCTTTGTGGGCGCTAGAGGTTTTCTTGTAAGCTTTGCACGCGGACACTCTGAGCAATGGTTCATTGTGTCTGGCTTGATTTCTGGTAGTCCTCTTACTAACTCCTTTGCATGTAGCTTGTGAAGGAGATGGAGGCTAGCGTGCCCTAGCCTTTGGTGCCACAAGTTTAACTGCTCTTGAAGGGTCGCTAGACACAAATGCTTGGAGGGTACAAAAGAATGATCAAATAGATACGTGTTATCTATCCTCTTACCCTTCATTATTACCTCCTTGGACAAATCTTAATCAGGCATTTTGAGGTTGTGAGGTAACCTCGTTTCGTCCTTGGTCACAGATTTGGGCTACACTCAGGAGGTTGAATTTTAGGCTATCTACCAGGCTCACGTTACGGATTTGTATATTTGAAGTGAGTTGGACGCTTCCTGTTGCTTTGATGCGCCCTTGCTTTTTGTCCCCGAAGGAGATACTACCTCCTTCTCTCGATTGAAACGAGAGCAGGAAATTGGGGTCCCCAGTCATGTGGCAAGAACACCCACTATCAATGTACCACTTGTTCTTCGCTTCAACCTGCAATCAAGATAAATCAGACTTTGGTAACCCATCGAAGTCGAGGCTTCGTGGGTGGATTAGTAGAAGCGTCCCTTATATTACCTTTTCTAGGTTTATCAGCATGCTTAGGTGCTATAGGTTCAAAGTAGGAAGGGTCATTTAGATCTACTATTTCATTGGGCTTTGGCTTATACTTAGCACGTGATTTTTCTCTAAGTGCCTTCTTAGATGCGCACTCATGCACCATATGTCTGTTATTTCCACAGTGTGTGCAATAAAGATTGCCGCGCACATAACCATAATTTCCCTTTTTGGGACGGAAGGGAGCTTTTTGCTCGAGCTTGACCCTCTTAGGCATGGATTTAGCCTGCTTAACATACATCGTGTGAGCTTTTTCCCCATGATACCATTTATTTTATTTAGGGGTAACTTCAAGCGCCTTTATCTTATTTTCAAGGTATTCATTTTTACTCTTACAAGATTGCAGTTCTTGAGAGAGATTCTGAATTTTTACAGTCATTGAAATATCCTTAGAATTAGATGGGGTAGCTCGGATGTGTAGCCTAAACCAGGTCTAGAGCGTACTAGAACTGTTTGATTCACAGTCTTTGCATCAATAGATTGGTTTAGCTTGTTAAGTTTATCCAGGATAGAGTCAAGCTTGACTGAAACATTCGAGTCTGTGGGAGGGGCGCTACTTTTGCCTTTACAAAGCTCACAGAACTTTGTAACAACAACTGTTTCACTCTTCAGCCTTTTAGACAGATCGACTGCCTTAGTCTTGAGGATGTTGATCTCATCTGCATATTCACTGTTTTGGCTCATTAAAATATCATTATCCTCTATTAGTCCTTGACAAAGATCAATTAATTCTTGCTTAGGAAGGACGCTGAGTTTGATTGAGGATACCTGAATGGGTTGGTCATCATCAGATTCCTCATGAGCCATTAAGCAGCGGTCTTGCTTATCTTCACCAAGATCCAGCTCGTCATCTGAATCTCCCCATGTAGTAAAGAAAGCTTTCTTGGGTTCGCTTGTGCTTGAACTCGCAACGACCTTGGCATTGGTGCAGGTTTTTGCCAAGTGACCTTTCTGTTGGTAGTTATAACAAGTCACATTGGTGAGATCTCTCTTTACGCCCTGGTCCTTCTTGAAATTACCCTTGGACTTCAAGAATTTCTTGACCATTTTGGTCATTAGGACCACTTCAGCGTCCTCGCTCTCGTCTAGAGAAGTCTCGCTTTCCAGTTGTTGAAGAACCTTGGTAAGCTTGAGAGTGGTGCCTCTTGATTCTTTGATGGAGTGTCCTGCTCATTGTCCTTGATTTCTTGGACGTGAAACTTCCCAACGAGCACTGAGACGGGAAGTTCCTTTGTAGCTTCAGTCATTAGCATAATCTTCCTAATTGTATCAAATTTTGAGCTCACTCTGTGGGTTAATGCTAAAAGAGCGACCATGCCTCAGTGACTATTCCGGCGGCACTCATCTTTTCGGCTAAAACTTGGAATCTTGAGTGGTAGCTAGATACACTCTCGAATTCAGCCATTTTAAAAGAATGGAACTCCATTTGAAGATCAAACTTGCGGTTGTTCCTCATGTCGAAGCTCCCTTGATGCATGTCGACGACGACCTTCCACATGTCCTTAGCGGTTGGTAGGATCATTATCTTGTCAATATCTTTCCTTTGAAGAGAATTCAAGATTAGCTGACGCGCCTTGGCCTTCTTCTCCATAAGTGCATACTCTACCGGACCCCAAGGTTTAGCGTCTGTTGCAGCCTCCACTTTTTCGTCACCTTTCTCTATGATCTTCCAGCACTGGTAGTCGGTGTGCTGGATGTAATTTCTCGTCATAGCGACCCACCATTTGAGTTCTCCCTCGATTAGGAGATGGGGCTTGTTCAGGGACATTCCAAGATGATGCTGATTCGATTCTTTCTCGGTCGGCATGGTGAGACTTGATTCCAGATGAAGAGAGAAGAAAGAGAGAGATCTGGGATGCTTTGCACAAAGAGAACAAAGAGAAAACAAGAGTTCCTTGATCGAAGAACACCTGCTCTGATACCAATTGTTGGATCGATCGAGCTTCTCCACAAGTCACGTGTTGAAACTTAGAACTTGAATTTGTTGCGGAAGAGATAAGCAAAACTTTGTATCGAGCAAGAACAATTTCTCTATAATTCTCTCTGAATTTTGTATTGAAAACTCTCACTTGCGTTTACAAAAGTTAAGCTCTTCTCACTTTTGCCTTCTCACAATATAGAGCAACACTCACAAAAGTACAGAATTACAATTCACTATTACCTTCCATAAGAGCAAACAGTTAAGCTATATATAGAAGTCTTAATAAGCTAGCTAGTGAGCTATAGGAATTTGCAACGTGTCTAAAATCCTATTGGTCCTCAAGAAGAGAACCTCCAAGCCGTTTAACGCGTCTCGCTACGTCCAATCTCTCCTTGACACGTCACCAAGCTTGCTAACAGAATTGGAGCGCGCGTTCAACCAGCAAACTACTTTGCCACGTGTACGGTCCACAATGTTTCTCCTTTCTTGCCACTTGCACATACAAGGAAAACATTTACACACGTGCTCAACTAGTTGCTTCACTTATACGCGCTTCTGGTTTACTTCTGGATTATCCTTCCAGACATTCTCTGTTAAGCTAAAGATCTTCAGCTCCCTTAGGCTCGCTAAACTCTCACTGAACCAGATTAACTCGTAATTGATTAAGCGACCTTCAAATCTCTTGAGCTAGCTTTAAGCTACCTTCAATTTGCATTGAACTCTGCATATACTTGAGTTCTAGTTAATTGTCTAAGTTTGTTGTCATCAAAACTAAGAAAACTAGTCAAGCTACCTCAGCTTAACTAACACTAACTAACAAATTATTTATTCTTATACTGGTAATTAATTAAAATGTGTTATCTATGTAAGATTTTTTTTTTCAAACTATACATAAAATCAAAATTATTTATCAACCTATATTCACATAAAAGCTATTCAAAAAATGTACATGGATGGAGGGTCGGGGGAGGTGGGAGGCCATGAGATGCCAGAAAGGATGGCGCATGATGATACGACGCCCAGACAGGCTTCTCTCACTCATGAGACACCGCCGAGGCCGACGTCTCTCCTTGTTCGGTAACTAAAAAACTCATATAAAATCGTTGCAATAGAAAATTCGATTCGAAACTGTTGGTACATGGCGGAGTTGTAAAAATATTACGCGTATTGAAATGATTTCAAATGAATTATTTTATAAACTTATATTTTTAGTATAATATCTGATTTTATGAAATTTATAATTAATTTATGATATTAAAGATAATATTTAAAAATTTTTGTATGAAATATTATATTTGATATAGACATATTAAATTCTATGAGTTTGATTTATTATCATTATGCGTGAAATAGAGTTTTGGATAGATTACAATATATTATTTTAATAAAAAAGATTAATATAATTTGGTAAATTTAATTCGATAAGATTAAATAAATTATATTAATAATTTGTTATTTTATTTTTTCGAAGATTTCTAGTTGGAATCAGAAACCATTGTGAAAATATTACGCTTATTAATAAAATGATTTCTAATGAATTATTTTATAAAATTATATTGTTTGGTGAGGAAATACATAATATCTGATTTTATCAAATTTATAATTGATTTTTGATATTAAAAAATATTTAATATTTATTTATAAAATACTATATTTGATATACGAATATTAAATTTTACGAGTTAGATTTATTATCATTAATTATGCGTGAAATGGAATTTTGACTAGAGTACAATATATTATATTAATAAAAATGATTAATATAATTTGATAAGATTATAATACATTAGAGTAATAATTTATTATTTATTTATTTTTAAAAGTTTCTAGCTGGGAAATTTTGAAATAAAAAATGAATTGATTAGAAATTTTTTAAAAGGAAGTTATGTTTATGGTTGAGAAATTTAAAGTGGGATTATTGCATCAAATTTCAAAGGCTGAAAGGATCAGGACATGTAGTGGCACAAGGCAGGGCATGTAGCGGAAAAAAGGCAGAAGTATGCGCGTGGACCGATATTTTGCAGGAAGTTTGTGGGTCAAGAGACGTCTGGTTGGGCGGCGTCTCTCGTACAAGAGAAGCCTGCCTGGGCATCGTCTCCTGTACAAGAGACGCCTCTCAGGACGTCATCTCTTGTCCTTCATAGTTTGTAAAATCAAATAGCCTTGTTCACTTCGTTCCTCTATATAATCCCCTTTGTGTGAGAATTCAATTCACATCCCTTCACATTTAACTCATATGTTTAAGAACTCTTTTGACATTTTTTCTACTCATACTAGTTCCTTTTGGGCCCGTGTGTAGCACATGTCATTTATCTGTTTTTCCGGATGGAGAGCACTGGTGTATAAGGCCTTACGCCAGGGACACTACTGGTTATCTATGAGAAAAGACGCGCTTAAGTATGCACGCGAATGTCAGGCATGTCAACGTCATGCACCGGCATCCCATCAGTCGGGGGTACAAATGTAGATCATGGCCGGTCCATGCCCTTTCGCGATGTGGGGTTTGGATTTATTGGGCCCTTTTTCGCCAAAAGTACCGGGACGGTTGGAATTCGTAATCGTGGCAATAGATTACTTCACGAAATGGATTGAATCCATACCGCTCACAAATACGACCGTCGCCAACATCAAGAAATTTCTCTGGCAGAACATTATTTGCCGATACGGGTTACACCAGGAGCTAGTCACAGATAGGGGGCGCAATTCAACACTCTGAAGCTCGTACAATCGTGTGATGATCTCGGTGTTCGCCTCAAGTTCGCGTCGGTAGCACACCCCCATTGCAACGGCCAAGTAGAAGCTGCGAATAAGAGTATAGTCACCGATCTGAAGAAACGGTTAGATGGTGCGCGAGGCAAATGGGTGGAGGTCCTCCCACTAGTCTTATGGGCAAACCGTACTACCAGTAAAGGCAACAAGCGAAACTCCATTCGCGTTGGCTTATGGAATAGAGACAGCCGTCCCAGTGGAACATCTCTTCCCCAATGATAGAATGTTGCACTTTGATAGCGTCATGAATGGAGAAAAAATGCAGATGGAGCTCCAGCTACGCTAAGGAATCAGAGCCATGGCCACTATTTGAGCCGCTAATTACAAAGCCGGAGTTGTCAAATATTATAACAAGTCCATTAAGGTGAGAGGTTTTGCGAAGGGTAATCCCGTTCTACGCAAAACCGAAGGCGTCAAGTTGGACCCAGGCTGGGAGGGGTCGTACATTGTGGATAACGAAGTCGCCCGGGAGCATATAGGCTAAACGACTTTACCGGTAATCGCATTGCAAATTCATGGAACGTGATGCGGTTATGGAGGTATTATCCTTGAAGCCACGCCCGTCAGGTATACTTTCTCCTCTAATATATTCGAATCTAAGTTATCACGAAAACGACAGTACTAACTATATATAGTCGTTATCAGAAATTGAATAAAACTCCGTCAAACGGAGGAATAAGCTAGCTCTAGCATAATTCAATACACGATACTCGAGGTATGATATACCCCCCATAAAAAGCACATGTTGTATGACAAAGAAATAATCCTAACACCATAAACTTTGTTCTCAGAATAACAAGCCTTCGCCACGCGAAGCATTCTAAAGTCGTATAAGCCTCCAGTGAGAAGGAGCAATGCCAAGTAAGCCTCCCTGGTCCAGGAGCATTAATCAAATAAGCCTTCACGAGAGAATGAAGCAAAAGCCTCCATTGGGAGCATTTATCAAAAAGCCTTCACGAGGGAGTGAAGTAGAAGTCTCCAGTAGGAGCGTTTATCAGATAAGCTTTCACAAGAGTGAAGCAAAAAGCCTCCGGTAGGAGCACAGTCACTCGAAAAGGAGAAAAGGTAATACATTCCTCCCATTATTCCAGTTTAGCAAAAATACTGCATTTATCAATAAATCCTCACCCTTTGCACCATCGTGTACAGAGAGGAATAGACCATTATCCACGGGAACAAAAAGAAAAGAAAACGGGGGGTACAACCTCAGGCCTACAAGAAACATGCAGATCTAAGCAGCGCAAAATCAAGCATAAACGCAAGAAGTCTTCACACCCGCAATGCAAATCAGGATAACGCGAAGAGTATCACACGAAGAATACAAACAACACGAGAAAAATATTCTATTCCAGATAGACTACGTATTCATAATAACAACATCCTTTCTTTTCAAATATTGTAAGGATGTAAGGAAAGATACTATTCCAAATGACAATGCAATTCAGGAAAGATATTCATTCACAAAATACATGCTTATTGTCCCGTGTTGAGAACACAAAACAGTAAGGGGTAGAGTGTAGCAAAATGAGAATCCAAAACATAATTCAATTACAAACTTCTAAAGAACAAACAAGCAAAAATGCCCATAACTTCACGATTTAAGAGAATTCACTTAGAATGATTCGGAGAGGTCGGCGGTGTAGGCGGCGGGCTCACGAGAAAGACAGCAACAGGGTTGGGCAGGAACTGGGCTTTCTCATGATTCACCTCATCGCCAAGGTTAAAAGCGTGTACGTCCCAAGCTTCCAGAGAGTCCTCACCATCATCGATAAAAGTGCCAGCAGGTGGAGGGACATACGGTGGAGGAAACGGCTCATATCCCATAAGATCCTCCTTATCCAGCACAAAGCTCATAATCCCTTTCCTCTCCAGCTGAGTCTTGGTCATAATGTGAGCTGTCGTCGTAGGAGGCACAATAAGCCCCACAATAGCCGCCTACATACTCGTGGACTGCCTGGAAACGAGCATCCCTTACCTCTCTCGCGTTCTGGGCCTTCAGGTCGGCAATCTCCTTGGCTTGTTGGGCCTTCAGATCGGCAATATCTTTAGTATACTGGGCCCGCAGGCATCCATCTCCTTGGAAACACGAGCAGATTCTTCTTCAGCGCAAACTCTACTTTTTTCTCCTCTTCAGCTACTTTCGTAACCCTCTTCAGGTCCGCGCAAAGTGTCTCAGCAACGTCGCTATGATTTTCCTCATCCGAATCATGCGAGGCAGCCGTATAAATGAGTTGCATAGCTTGGATAAAGGATTAATTAGTATAAAGGTTTATAAGGACAAATGCAAAAAAATGCAAAAACCCACCAAAAGCAATAGTTGTTCGCGAGAGACAACCCCATTGTCTAATTCGTCCTGGATAAGCGGAGGGAGAGAAGGAAGAAGCTCAGGCACCATTAACACAGAAGCAGACTCTATAGAAGGAATCACATCGTCGGGAAGGCCTCCTATTTTTGAACTTGAACCCGCTTCACGAACCTTTTTGGCTCGAGAACCTTTCTTCTTGGGGGATGGACCCTCGGTTTTCTTCCTCTTACGCGAAGCCCCAACATCGTTGCCAGACGGAGGCTTGGGATGAAAAGGTTGAGTGTCGGCCACAAGCCTTTGTTCGTGAGGAGTGTTGTCCACGCCTTCGGATGCTACTCCAACATCCCCATTTCTCCACAATCACAACTTTACTCTTATTACGCTTAGCGTCCACATTGGTCAGAGAGTCCATAAGGGAGAAATAGCTCGCACCTACACGTTAACAAGAAACATTGGACACCAATAAACATCTTTTTCAGAAAAACGAGCAATAGAGAAGATAACCAGGAGGAGGATGAGGAGGGTTGAGTCCCCTCTCTAATATAGATAGATAGATTCAAAGAGCACTTCTTATTTAATACTCCATAGTAGAGATAGGTAGATTGTTTAATATATACTATAGATATGGAGTAATTAAAATTTTTATTTTATCATAATCATTCATAATAAATGTATTTAAAATTTTAAATCGTTTACCAAGAATCTATATTGTATATATTTTTTAAGAAAAAATCTATCTTTTATTTTTGACATAGGTTTATACAAAATAATACTCCTTCTGTCACAAAATCATCTTCCCATTTTATTTTAGCATACTATTCATGCTCTTAGATAATCTTCTCGAAGTATTTCAACAACATCTAAATTTTATAATTTTTATTAATCTATATTTGGAGATATTTACGAAATAAAATTTGTCTCGACAGATGAACTTAAAGTTTTGGAAAAATCATATTGAAATGGAGGAAGTATAAAATTTTATTATTAAATCTAATCTAATATACTATAATCTTAGTGGATGCAAAAAACACTAAATGTGATCCTAATAGACATTAATTATTCCCTGCCCCAATTTGTTCGGTCCAATTTGGTTAGCCCAATAGCCCAATCCATCCTCCTTAACCTATAAATAGAGACATTCTCCATTGTGCAAGAATCTCTTCATCTCTTCATCACTCTTCCTCTCTCTCCCTCTCTTTTGAGAAATATGCTCTGTAGTTTCCCACATACGGGATCCTCTACATCAGAAACTCGATTTTCTTCTTAGATCTAAATCGATTTGAGAAGTATGTCCTCAAACTCAACTTGGATTTTGTTTAAATTTCCCCAGTTGAACTTATTTTCTTTAATCATCTTTTTGGAAATAAGTGTGAAAGAAAAACTAAAATCTCTCACATAAAATGAAAATAGCATTAGCCTTCCACTCAATTAGGAAAGATAAATAGTCAAATTAAGTAAATTAAGGTTCACGCCCCTTTGAATTCCAAGAGTCCACATAATTCAGTTCTTATCCTTTATTACTATTAGATAAAAGTCCTTTCTTATTCTGAAACTGCATTGAACCTTTGCTCTTTCTATGTTCCGACTCTTCTTTGCACAAGTCAAAGCATCACCTTCATTGCTCTATAAATAAATAAATGAACACACACATATAGTCATATAAGAGAGCCCATCACCATGAATCTATACATCATATCATATCATAATCCTTATAAAGTTGAGTTTTTTTAAGCATATTTCTCAACATACCCTTATTTTCATTATTGATCATTTTTGAAATAAATGCGAAAGAAAAAAGAAAAACTCTCAAATAAAATAGAAGTTGTATTAATCATCTACTTGATTATGGAAGATAAATAGTTAAATTAATTAAATTTAACTTCATATCTCTTTGAATTCCAAGACTCCACTTAATTCATTTCATATCCTTTAATACAATTAAATATTCTCATTCTCAAAACCGCTTTAAACATTTTCTCTTTTTATGTTCCGACCCTTCTTTGCAAAAGTCAAAGCATAACCTCTATCACTCTATAAATACATAAATGAATGCACGCATGCAGTCCCATAAGAGCGGCCATCACCATGAATCTATACATACGAATACAAAAATTGAGTGGTCTGATGATTGGGAAAAGATGATCAATATCAAAGCGAAGTCAAACTTAATGTCAATTTATTCCTATAAATTTCTATTCTTTTGCATGTTTCTTCCATCTTTTCTATTACCTTCAATTCTTAATATGTGTATAGTTTGTTGTCATTTTACATGTTAGTTAATATAGTGGATGAAATGGAATTTAAAACTTCAAAAAATAGGCTCAAATAATAACAACGAAAGGTTACCTACCTAATCAAAAACAATGTAATGTACAATAATCCATGGAGTATCACACATGGTCACACAAGTTACGTAATAAAAAAGCTTCAATTGCAAGTATGTGCTTGACCGACAATTCACATTGTATGTTAAAGTAACAAATTATTCTATTAATTTATAAGGAGAATGCCGACTCAATTATATGCTTTCACCTATACAAAGATCCAACAACCCAAATACAAGCTCGTGCGAAGCACACAACTCTTCAATAAAAGTAATTTTCCTTAAAAAAAGAAAGACACAATAGCCCGTGTGTAGCACGGCCATGCCATCACTAGTATACTATAATCTTAGGGGACGCAAAAAAGACTAAATGTGATCCTAATACACATTAATTATACTCTAATTATGTAAAAGACCCACATCTGATACTCAACATAAAAATACTAATAATTGTTTTGTAGTTGCCCACATATGGGATCCTCTACATCAGAAACTCGATTTTCTTCTTAGATCTAAATCGATTTGAGAAGTATGCCCTCAAACACAACTTGGGTTATGTTTAAATTTTCTCAGTTGCCCTTAATTTCTTTAATCATCTTTTTGGAAATAAGTATGAAAGAAAAACTAAAATTTCTCACATAAAATGAAAATTACATTAGCCTTCTACTCAATTAGAAACGATAAATAGTCAAATTAAGCTTCGCGTCCCTTTGAATTCCAAGAGTCCACATAATTCAGTTCTTATCCTTTATTACTATTAAATAAAAATCTTTTCTTATTCTGAAACCGTATTGAACATTTGCTCTTTCTATGTTCCGACCCTTTTTTGCACAAGTTATAGCATCACCTCCATTGCTCTATAAATAAATAAATGAACACACACATAAAGTCCTATAAGAGATCTCATCACCATGAATCTATACATCCTATTATATCATAATCTTTTT
Source organism: Phyllobates terribilis (assembly GCF_046119375.1). NCBI lineage: Eukaryota > Metazoa > Chordata > Amphibia > Anura > Dendrobatidae > Phyllobates > Phyllobates terribilis. The sequence continues at coordinate 19,440 of NW_027367784.1, forward strand.
AAAGTTGAGTTTTATAAGCATATTTCTTAACATACCCTTATTTTCATTATTGATCATTTTTGAAATAAATCCGGAAAAAAAAAACGAAAAACTCTCAAATAAAATAGAAGTTGTATTAACCCTCTACTTAATTATAGAAGATAAATAGTCAAATTAATTAAATTTAACTTCATGTCTCTTTGGATTCCAAGACTCCACTTAATTCATTTCATATCCTTTAGTACAATTAAATATTCTCATTCTCAAAACCGCCTTAAATATTTTCTCTTTTTATGTTCCGACCCTTCTTTGCAGAAGTCAAAGCATAACCTTTATCACTCTATAAATACATAAATGAATGCATGCATGCAATCCCATAAGAGTAGTCATCACCATGAATATCTCACATAAAATAAAAAATTGCATTAGCCTTCTACTCAATTAGGAAAGATAAATAGTCAAATTAAGTAAATTAAGCTTCGCGTCCCTTTGAATTCCAAGAGTCCACATAAGTCACTTCTTATCCTTTATTACTATTAAATAAAAGTCCTTTCTTATTCTGAAACCGCATTGAACATTTGTTCTTTCTATGTTCCGACTCTTTTTTGCACAAGTCAAAGCATCACCTTTATTGCTCTATAAATAAATAAATGAACACACACATATAGTCATATAAGAGAGCCCATCACCATGAATCTATATATCATAATTCTTATAAAGTTGAGTTTTTTAAGCATATTTCTCAACATACCCTTATTTTCATTATTGATCATTTTTGAAATAAATGCGAAAAAAACGAAAAACTCTCAAATAGAATAGAAGTTGTATTAACCATCTACTTGATTATGGAAGATAAATAGTCAAATTAATTAAATTTACTTCATGTCTCTTTGAATTCCAAGACTCCACTTAATTCATTTCATATCCTTTAGTACAATTAAATATTCTCATTCTCAAAACCGCTTTAAACCTTTCTCTTTTTATGTTCCGACCCTTCTTTGCAGAAGTCAAAGCATAACCTCTATCACTCTATAAATACAGAAATGAATGCACGCATGCAGTCCCATAAGAGCGGTCATCACCATGGATCTATACATACGAATACAAAAATTGAGTGGTTTGATGATTGGGAAAAGATGATTAATATCAAAGCGAAGTCAAATTTAATGTCAATTTATTCCTATAAATTTCTATTCTTCTGCATGTTTTTTTTCCATCTTTTCTATTACCTTCAATTCTTAATATGTGTATAGTTTGTTGTCATTTTACGATGTTAGTTAATATAGTGGATGAAATGGAATTTAAAACTTCAAAAAATAGGCTCAAATAATAACAACAAAGGTTACATACCTAATCAAACACAATGTAATGTACAATAATCCATGGAGTATCACACATGGTCACACAAGTTACGTAATAAAAAAAGCTTCAATTGCAAGTATGTGCTTGACCGATAGTTCACATTGTATGTTAAAGTAACAAATTATTCTATTAATTTATAAGGAGAATGCCGCCTCAATTATATGTTTTCACCTATACAAAGATCCAACAACACAAACACAAGCCCGTGCGAAGCACACAACTCTTCAATAAAAGTAATTTTCCTTTAAAAAAGACACAATATCCCGTGCGTAGCACGGCCATGCCATCACTAGTATACTATAATCTTAGGGGATGCAAAAAAAGACTAAATGTGATCCTAATACACATTAATTATACCCTAATTATGCAAAAGGCACACATCTGATACTCAACATATAAAAACTAATAATTCCTGTGTAGTTGCCCACATACGGGATCCTCTATATCAGAAACTCGATTTTTTTCTTAGATCTAAATCGATTTGAGAAGTATGCTCTGTAGTTGCCCACATACGGGATCCTCTACATCAGAAACTCGATTTTCTTCTTAGATCTAAATCGATTTGAGAAGTATACCCTCAAACACAACTTGGACTTTGTTTAAATTTTTCCAGTTGCCCTTACTTTCTTTAATCATCTTTTTGGAAATAAGTATGAAAGAAAAACTAAAATCTCTCACATAAAATGAAAATTGCATTAGCCTTCTACTCAATTAGGAACGATAAATAGTCAAATTAAGTAAATTAAGCTTCGCGTTCCTTTGAATTCCAAGAGTCCACATAATTCATTTCTTATCCTTTATTACTATTAAACAAAAAAATCTTTCTTATTCTGAAACCGCATTGAACATTTGCTCTTTCTATGTTCCGACCCTTCTTTGCACAAGTTAAAGCATCACCTCGATTGCTTATAAATAAATAAATGAACACACACATATAGTCATATAAGAGAGCCATCACCATGAATCTATACATCATATCATAATCCTTATAAAGTTGATTTTTTAAAGCATATTTCTCAACATACACTTATTTTCATTATTGATCATTTTTGAAATAAATACGAAAGAAAAACGAAAAACACTCAAATAAAATAGAAGTTGTATTAACCATGGAAGATAAATAGTCAAATTAATTAAATTTAACTTCATGTCTCTTTGAATTCCAAGACTCCACTTAATTCATTTCATATCCTTTAGTACAATTAAATATTTTCATTCTCAAAACCGCCTTAAACCTTTTCTCTTTTTTATGTTCTAACACTTCTTTGCAGAAGTCAAAGCATAATCTTTATCACTCTATAAATACAGAAATGAATGCACGCATGCAGTCTCATAAGAGCGGTCATCACCATGAATCACTCACATAAAATGAAAAGTTGCATTAGCCTTATACTCAATTAAGAAAGATAAATAGTCAAATTAAGTAAATTAAGCTTCGCGTCCTTTTGAATTCCAAGAGTCCACATAATTAACTTCTTATCCTTTATTACTATTAAATAAAAGTCTTTTCTTATTCTGAAACCGCATTGAACCTTTGCTCTTTCTATGTTCCGACTCTTCTTTGCACAAGTCAAAGCATCACCTTCATTGCTCTATAAATAAATAAATGAACACACACATATAGTCAAATAACAGAGCCCATCACCATGAATCTATACATCATATCATATCATAATCCTTATAAAGTTGAGTTTTTTTAAGCATATTTTTCAACATACCCTTATTTTCATTATTGATCATTTTTGAAATAAATGCGAAAGAAAAACGAAAAAGTATCAAATAAAATAGAAGTTATATTAACCAGCTACTTGATTATGGAAGATAAATAGTCAAATTAATTAAATTTAACTTCATGTCTCTTTGAATTTCAAGACTCCACGTAATTTATTTTATATCCTTTAGTACAATTAAATATTCTCATTTTCAAAACCGCCTTAAACCTTTTCTCTTTTTATGTACCGACCCTTCTTTGCAGAAGTCAAAGCATAACCTCTATCACTCTATAAATACATAAATGAATGCACGCATGCAGTCTCATAAGAGCGGTCATCACCATGGATCTATACATACAAATACAAAAATTGAGTGGTTTGATGATTGGGAAAAGATGATTAATATCAAAGCGAAGTCAAACTTAATGTCAATTTATTCCTATAAATTTCTATTCTTCTGCATGTTTTCTTCCATCTTTTCTATTACCTTCAATTCTTAATATGTATATATAGTTTGCTGTCATTTTACAATGTTAGTTAATATAGTGGATGAAGTGGAATTTAAAACTTTAAAAAATAGGCTCAAATAATAACAACGAAAGGTTACATACCTAATAAAAAACAATGTAATGTACAATAATCCATGGAGTATCACACATGGTCACACAAGTTACGTAATAAAAAAAAATTCAATTGCAAGTATGTGCTTGACCGACAATTCACATTGTATGTTAAAGCAACAAATTATTCTATTAATTTATAAGGAGAATGTCGCCTCAATTATATGTTTTCACCTATACAAAGATCCAACAACCCAAACACAAGCCCGTGCGAAGCACACAACTCTTCAATAAAAGTAATTTTTCTTAAAAAAAAGAAAGACACAATAGCCCGTGTATAGCACGGCCATGCCATCAGTAGTATACTATAATCTCAGGGGATGTAAAAAAAACTAAATGTGATCCTAATACACATTAATTATATCATAATTATGTAAAAGACCCACATCTAATACTCAACATAAAAAACTAATAATCTAAATCTAAATCAATAGATTCTTATTTGTGTCATTCACCTAAGTCAACAAAAAGAATAGGTCAAATGGATAATTCATTCATTGAAATATTTGAGTCTCAATTATTTAGAATGTCTAATATTCGCAGCTATATCATACAAGATATATATATCACTTAATCATATGATATGAGAGTATATTATTTAATATAAATAGATGTTCGTGTATACAATAAATGGATGATTATAATATTATAATTAGACCTATTTAAAATTGTATAAAATAAAATAGAATTCGACCTACATGAACATGTTTATAATATTGATATTAGACCTATTTAATATTGTATAAAATAACTAAAATAAACATAAATTAAACTTAACACACAAGTTAAAATATTGACATATATAATAACTGTATGAAGCATCGGCAACAACATTCTAGTCTGAGATATGATTGGAGGGATTGATTGAAACTGGCAGCATGTAATGGAAGATAATTTCCGAAGGTTTTCAAAACATACTACGAATAAATTACAAAAAATAGCCCAAATTCCCATAAACTCCCTCATCTCTCTCTTTGTCCCTGCCTCCGCGTGCGATCTCTTCTTCTCCTTGTGTTCAACTCCCTTGACGATTCTCCTACTTTGCCCAGTCTATTCGATCACTAGCTCAAGCCTCAAGGTACATTTACAACCTCTTTTTTCCCGGGCTCCTTTTTCATGTCTCCTTGAGGGTTTCGCTTTCTGTTTCGTTTCCCCCCTTCTTCCGCTTAGGTTTTTGGTGTTTGAGAAATTGATGCTCATTACAAGGTTCAAAACCATAATATGTTAGATGTTTATCCCCGATCTATAAATTTGAGTCCTCCCCTGGTATATTGTGGTTTGCTGATGTATATTTCTTTTGATGTTAATGTGCTGGTTGTATTTCCTTCAAAACGGGACATACGCTAGTTATTGATTTATCTTGTATGCTAATTCTGTAGTTTTGTAATACTATTACAGCCTACAGGTATGTATAACAATGTCGGACCCCAGCCAGGGGTGCCACAACAACCTTTCAACCGACCTAATCCATTCGGGAATCCTTTTTCTGGTCCTGGCTCAGGATTTATTCAAAGTGGATTAGGTGCTTATGGAGAGAAAATCCTTGGATCCAGCTCCGAATATGTACAAAGCAATGTAAGTGAAATGTAGCTGTTCTATTTGGAAAGCTTGCAATATACATATTCATGCTGTTCTTAACTAGATAGTTGGGAAGGAGCTACTTCTAACAGTATTTATGGAAGGCATTTTGAGCACTAGGGGAGGTGTACTTCTTGAAGGCAGAAACAGTGATATTCATGTCCTCGGCAATTATTTCAGAACTCATAATAATTTGATATACTTGGCTTTTATAATTACAAAAAGAAACATAGAGTAGTTTTGTAAGGGAAAGATGTTATTCAAATGAAATCTAGTGAAATATGATTATACAAGATAGATAATCAAGTACATAAATCCCAATTGCAGGAGTCATTGTCTTTGTCTAGCCTCAACCTAACCAGCATGTGTTGAATTCTTATTGATGTACTCGTATCTTTCATGATTAGGTCTAACTTTAGTTTTCCTTATAATTGAGCTAACACCTAAGTACCTAACAACTAAAATTCTCTCTTTAATTTGATGCTGTCATTTGCACATTTCAGTTGGTGCCTAGTCCTCTTCCATGCCTATCTCATTTACCCTTGCCCTTGCCTTCATAATAAAGTTTACTGATTCTTAAGTTATGAATAAAACCTTGACATGGAACTAAGGAGTGTTTGTTAATATATCAAAGAAGTCGATTGATTGCGCAAACTTGAAATCATCGTTTCTTCTGCGTTTGTGGCTGTAGTGAATATCCTGGTTATCTGATTTAGGAATATGAGCCATGCCTTGCAAGTTGCATCTCTTTTAGAAGGAGTACATTCTTCATTGACTATGTCTTGTTCAGATTTCCATACCGAAGTTTTGCTAATATTGAATCTATAGAACATAATGCATTCTGGAAATGTTGTTGGTATGGTTTCCTCTTCTAGAATATCCAGATGCTTATATATGTGGCTAGAAACCTGTGTCCTATACTTGTCTCTTTGTATGTTCTGTTAGAGAATTTTCAATGACAAAGATCCCTGCATTTGATAGAAATCTTTTATCTAAAATGACAAGTTAGAATTTTCAATGTCAAAAATCCTGCAAATGTTTTTCTGTTTGGCTATGTTTGTCTAAGGAATGATATACTTTTTCTGTTATGCAAAATATTTTATTTTCTATTATCCTAATTTATGCCTCCTCCATGTCTTGAGTCTTGACCATAGATCTGGATCTTAAAAACTTACAATTTTACGATCCAAGATAGGTCTTTGATCCAAATCTATCATTAAAATCTATGTATGTCAAAATCTGACTATGGATCTTATTCGATCTCATAAAATCAGAAGGATCTTACGATTTCACAATCCACATGCGATCCTCACATCAAAAGTTTCTGAGACACAAACACCTATTATAGAGCTGAATTACTATATATTTTCATCTCTATCACAATTATGATTTGCATATCTCATGACCTCAAGCTTAAAACCTAACCTTTTACTGATTTATGTGATACAGACATAACCAACCCTTATCGCGGATATCTTATATGCTTCAATTCTAATTTATGAATATCCTAAAATTGTCTTTCTCTACAATAAAACATTTAAAATTGAATAACAAATAATTTTTACGATCCGATCCCGAGGCTCCTGTGTGGTCTTGACATTTGTTGGCTTCATTATTTTCGCAGATCAATAGGTACTTTGCAGACCCCCAATACTATTTCCAGGTGAATGCTGACTATGTGAGGAATAAACTAAAGGTCGTGCTGTTCCCTTTTCTTCACAAGGTATACATTTCTTTTCTTTTTTTCTTCTTCTCATCTTGCAGACGTATAATTTTCCTTTTTTGCGAAGGGTCATTGGACTAGAATAACTGAGCCTGTGGGAGGTAGGCTTTCGTATAAGCCTCCAATCTTCGATATCAATGCTCCAGACCTCTACATACCTTTCATGGCTTTTTTCACATACGTTATTCTCTCTGGGCTGATCCTCGGACTCCAAGGAAAGTAAGTGCTCCTTCTTGATAAAAAATCTGCTGTATTTGTATAGTTCCTCATACTGTAATTGAAATATTTCCAGGTTCAGTCCTGAGTCGCTTAATTGGCTGTTCATGAAAGGTTTAGTAGGATGGTTTGTTCAAGTGATGCTTCTGAAGCTATCTTTAGTGTCATTAAGCAGTGGCGAAGCTCCTCTGTTGGACATAGTAGCGTTTGCAGGGTATGCGTTTGTGGGGATATCTCTGTCGATGTTGGGCAAGATGATGTGGAGGTACGCGTACTATGTGTTAATGCCGTGGAGCAGCCTTTGCATGGGGGTCTTCCTTCTGAGGACGTTGAAGAGAGTGTTGTATGCTGAGGTTAGAAGCTATGACTCGAGAAGGCATCATTATCTGTTGCTGTTTGTCGTTATTGCTCAGTTTCCCATCTTCGTTTGGCTTGGCAACATCACTGTTCATTGGCTCTTTTAGGGTTATCTCAACAGTCAAGATTGCATCCACTTCTCTGCAGCTAACCATGAAACTTCCTCATGGTGAACAAAACAAGAAAGTTTTTTACTTTTTTCTTCTTTGAATGAGCCCCACAGTGTGTGAAAAGACGGTAACAACCCGATTGTATGATCTGTAGAACGTCTAGTATATCGTGTTGTCACGTTGGAGGACAGTATTGTCAAAACGTCACCCGGATGTTTCTTCTTCCACCACCCCCACTCACTTGACTTTTCTCCCTCTTATCGGTGTCACTGACATCTGTACTATGTTAAATTCAGTCCATCGAAATCCTAAATTGCAGTAAAAATAGGTGTTGTGAAATTTAAACTACTTCATCTTTCAGGTTGAAGAATCTTAGTTGACCTTGTGCAAACAAAGTAAATCTTCATTTAAAGTTGAAGTTTCGTTGATTGGGTGGTTGGGGTGCCATCTCCCCACTCCTTTGTCTCTGGTTCGAAACTCGTGGGCAAACTATTTTTTAAATAATGTTGAGACATCTGTTTTATTTATAAGGGTCCCAGTGTTGGCCTGATCAAAGAAAAAAAAAGTTTCATTTAGAGCATCTATAATAGTGAAATAAAAAGAAAGTCAAAAGCATTGTATAAGAAAAATGTAAGAAATGAATGAGTTTATTTTTTTATTGTATAATTGAAAAATTTGGAGATTATTATTGTAGATGCTTTTAGAATTGTTGGTTTAATTTGTTATTGGTTATCGATGACGGATGGAGTATAAGTATGAGTCCTCTTCAAAAAAAATATATATCGGGATTGATGTAGTACTCTTTTTTTATTTACATTTACGGTAAATAAAAAATGATCGGGATTGATGTAGAGATAGCTTTAGAAGCATCACTTGAACAAACCATCCTACTAATCCTCAGACTCCAAGGAAAGTAAGTGTTCCTTCTTGATCTAAAATCTGCTGTATTTGTATAGTTCCTCGTACTATAATTGAAATATTTCCAGGTTCAGTCCTGAGTCGCTTAATTGGTTGTTCATGAAAGGATTAGTAAGATGGTTTGTTCAAGTGAGCTTCTAAAGATATATCGGGATTGATGTACTACTCTTTTTTTATTTAAATGTAAATAAAAAATGATCTCAAACATATTTCTTTCATTTTTTATTTACATTTACGGTATTTTATTCATTTTTCTAAATGAAAGAAATAACAATTTAATTCCTTATCTCACTTATCTTTTATGAAATTGTTTAGAACCATGTATCAGAATTATAATGTTTTTGACTCCTAATCTTATAACAAAAAATTATACCTATGTTTATATGTTGTAAATATTTGTGATTTAATAGTGTGTATGATCATTGATCGAATATGTTATTTTTATTTTTGAACATTTCAAGTTAAATTCTATTTATTATAGCTTTTAACTAGTTTAACCATGTGTCGTGCACACAATTTATTCAATATTTTTATATATATAATAAAATAATTTATAGATATATTATATTTTTAAATATACATAAATAAATAATATTAATTATATCATATTGAGTTATAATATAAGGAGGGATGATCGGGTGCGGGCTGTTTTTTGGTGCGGACTGTGCGGAATGTTATAGTGCACCAGTGTATTACTGGATAGTGCATCAGTGCACTACTACAAAGTGCACCAGTGTACTACCGTAGAGTGCACCTGGTAGTGCACCAGAGCACAATTGAGGGTGTACCTTAGTACACTGAGGAGTGCACCTCAGTACACCCAGTAGTGCACCAGTGCACTACTGGGGAGTGCACCTTAGTACACCAAGAAGTGCACCAGTAGTGCACTGAAAGAGTGCACCAGTAGTACACTTGATAATGTACTTGAAGTGCACCAATAATATGTTGAAAAGTGCACAGTCCGCACCGAAAATCAGTCCGCACCAGAAACGTTATCATAATATAAGTTCATAATACTATCTTTTGTAGTTCTGATTCTGTGTATTCTTTATTTTAGTTATTTTCTATCTTTATAGGATATATTCATAATCAAATATAAAAGATAATGTTGAATTTTTAATAATGTTATATTTTTCTTGTATAAAATAGAAGATTTTGTTTCCAGTTCAGAATAAAAAAATGATATTCTCAAAAACAATACATAAAAGATTGGCAATATTACATAGTTTCTTTTTATTAAGTCAGAATATCCTAGTCATATAATAATAAATGAATTGTATATAATATGTGCTACATGTCTGATAAATTGGATGTCATAATATTATAATCCAAAAATAACAATGCTTTAAAATTTGACACGTTTACAAACCATTCACAATATACATTTGTTCAAGTCACTAAGAAATATTTTTTCAAGTTGTTTTAGTAGTATTATATAAATAGATTATCCAAAACATTTGACTAGAATTATAAGAGTTTGATAGTTGGAAAAATAAAACAAAAAGAAAAAAAAACATTTGGAAAATAAACTAGAATTATACTTATGAAAATTAACTATAGAATGAGATTAAAAATACAAATATCATATTGAAACTTAACTATAGAATGAGATTAAATATACAAAAATCCGATGTATTTAGATTTGCAAGAATTTTGTACTATATTTTATCGGCTATTCTAAAATCATATTTATGAAAATTATGATAATGACATCTTACTGTATGATAAAATTCTCGTGTACATGACACGAGTATTCTACAAGTTTTATTATTTTGGTCCTCAATAAAAGCCCTAACGTTATTTATCATCTGACGGCTCTGGTAAGTCGGCTAGTTGCATTTCACTGGTTTCTACCATAAACCCTAGATTGAAGAAAATCTGCCGCGCCTTTTCTCTCTTTGCCAAATTCGCTTAAGAATCCTCGCAAAATGTCTTCGATCTCTTCTCGAGTCGTACTCCATTCATACATCTGAACATACGCAACTGCTTTCTTATTTTCTTTGTACATCTGACTTCACAAAATTGATTACTCCAATCTATCTTCATTTGCGGCCAGCAAAGAAGTAAGAGAGTCAGTTTCCTCTTTCTTGTAACAGTTAGCCTTTTAGATTTATGAATTTGATCGCCAGACGGTTTTTCGACGGTTAATTTATGAGATCGGAGAGTTTTTAGTGTCTTCTGACTCATTCTACTGAATTCGAATCGGTGAATTTGACTCGGAGATTTAAATCGGGGAGCCTGTCTCGCCGCCAAGGACTGCCGCCGATGCCGTCGGTTAAAATGAGACGTTCGACCAGAGTTTTCGTGCCGAAGACGAAGGATGGAGGAGAAGGCGTTAGAGTCCTGAGGTCGGGCAGGAGGCTTCGGGTGGAATCTGCTGCGGCCAAAATCGAAGCATCGGTACAGGAATCCGACGGTGAGAATCTGTTTCGCCTCATTGATGACTGTGACGAGGCTTCTTTGGCTAGCGGGTGGCGGAATAAAGTGGGGCAGGAGAGAGTGGTGGATACTGCAATCGTCACGGCTGACGATGGGAAAGTTGAGCCAAAGTATCCGAATTTAGATAAGAGGTTTGGCATCGTCTTCACTAGGAAGAGGAAGAGGTATGATCCGATTCAGAAGGAATCAGATTATGATAAAAAGTTCGGATTGCACTTCTGTCGTAGGAAGCGGAGAAGAATGGAGGTTCGTTATCTTTCCGTTGATGATTCGTCTTGTGGCTTTGCTGGTGTTCTTAGTATTGTGTTAAGGTATATGTGGACGACCAAGGTGGGGATTCTTGAGTTAGCTCAATCTGAAGTAGTCAGTCGTGCATTTGCTTCTTGCCGCCTTCATTACTGGAGGGTATGTTTGCTGTCTTTGTTTTAACTTTTGTTGATTTTGTTTTCCTTGCCTTTGATGAACTTCTGTAAGCTCTGAGGTAAATTAAGGTTAATGTGAAATGCTTTATTAGCTGAAAGTTTGAAATACTTATATATTCCTTGCTAGATTCCTTCTCTTTTCAAATTTTGTACAGAAAATGTCAAATGCTAATATCATAACCTTGCTTATGAAATCCTTATATATTCATTGCCATTCTCAATTTCATTTGGCAGTATTGTCCATATGAAAAAAGATCCTTCTGCAAGGTGTATGGGTATATGGACTTTATACCTCTGTTTGATGTCAACTTCACCTCAATTCCACTTTGTTTTGCTCGTTTGCATGAGAGCATATGGTTCAGATCTATGCTGCTTTCATCCATGATCCATACAAACAATTCTGATCTACAAGATGCAGATGACTCTGACCCTGATGATATATACGTCGTCTCCAAGAGGCAAAATAGTTTTCTTGGCAAAGTATGTAGTAAAGCAGATGATTCCAGGAGCTTTAGTACACAAGTTGCCAGATCAACAGTACGTGTTGCCACTAGATCATTCAAAAGGAATGGTATAATAACTCGAGCTTGTAGTAAATATGGCATATCTACTCGAGCTTGCAACAGAAATGCTATAGCCTCCCGTGGCTGTCAGAAGAGGCGTAAAAGGTCTCTTAGAACAAGAAGAGCTAGAAACCCTTCTTTGTTAGGCATGCATATGGAAATTGAATCTTCAAAGTTTAATTATGGTATCAGGAGAAGTCCTGTCAAGTTTACATCAAAACTGCAGATTGATGACTCTCGCAAATGTGTACAGAATAATAATTCTTCTGCTGATGATATTAAGTTACTGAAGTCTTCATTGCATGCATTGGGGAAAGATATAAGTACAGTTCCGTGCTCGGCAAATCTGTTGGTTGTTGAGTCAGACAGTTGCTACAGAGAAAGTGATGTCTGTGTTACGTTAGAGCTGTCTAGTTCTAATGATTGGCATTTGGCCGTCAGGAAAGATGGAATATTGAGATGTTATCACAAAGCTTCAAAGGGTAGTGAAGTTAAGCCTAATTCTACAAACCGTTACTCTTACGCGATTATGTGGTGTTTTGAATCTGGATGGAAACTGGAATTTACTGATCGCAGAGATTGGGCTATTTTCAAGGAGCTTTTTAGGGTTTGTGGTGACCGAAATGTCCCACCATGCTTTACTAAGGCAATCCCAATACCTAAAATAAGTGAAGTATCAGTTTGTCAGATCTCCAATAATGCTCCTTATATTAGACCAGAATTATACATAAAAACGAACGACGATGAACTGTCTAGAGCCTTGTTGAAAGAAAATGTGAGCTATGACATGGATTCAGAAGATGAAACATGGCTGAACACGTTTAACAGTGGATTTGAGGATGCTATGATTGATGTTCCTTTCCGGGTCACTGAGGATAGTTTTGAAATGATGATTGATGCATTTGAAAAGGCTGTCTTTAGTAATCAAGATGATTTTAGCGATGACTTACCGCCGGCTGACCTGTATTTAGACCTGGCCAGTAGAGAAGTTTTAGAACCTGTGTACAAGTATTGGACAAGGAAGAGAAAACAGAAAGGTGTACCCCTTCTTAGAGTATTCCAGGTATCATTCATCTTATATATGTTTTTTATCACTATGTATAAATCTGTGAGATGGGAGAAGTAGCTATGCTTACACCAATATACCATCATAGTCCACTGCAATTAGGGCTCGTTTGGTATTAATATCAAAAATATGAGATATCGGGTATTAGTATCGGTATGGATATCAAGGTATTGGATGTAGGTAGACTTGGCAAAAAATGACCGACCCGAAAAACTGACCGACCCGTTTTTCGTGGAACCCGTTTTTGACACGAGAAATTTCTAGGTCAAAGTATGACCTGACCGGCTGGGTCATGTTAGACCCACCGTATAAAGAATATAAGCATACAAAATATGAAAATAAAACAAATTTTTGTTTTATTAAATAAATGTTTTTTATTTATTTTTATAAAAAATTATTAAAGAGAAAAAAGTACAAAAACCAGGGGAAAATCCACACCAACGGACCTGTTTAACCGACCCGACCCGCATTAGACCCTTTATTGCTAGATAAAAGTTCGACCCGTAATGACCTGACCTGAACTCAAAACTCTCTAACCCGAATCCGTCCTGCCCGATCTGATTGCCAGGTGTAGGTATAGATACGAGTGATATCCTTTAATATACCAATTTATAAGAAGGTATCAAAATAACACTCTATATCCATAAAAACATATCATTTTGATATAATGATATTCATATACTCGCATACCAAACACTAGAAATCAGTTTGATATAGATATCTGGATATACAAAACAAGGATATGGGTATGACTGATATCTCATACCTATACTTGATATCCAGATATCACTATCAAACTGTTACTCTTACTTGTTTTTTTCCTTTGTGAATATGTATTAGCTTCTTTGTTCATTTACATTATAGCCTTTATCTAGCTAGTTCTCTTCATAGTCCTCTAATCTCCCCAACCAGATATGTCGGTATGTAATTCAAAATCAAATTGAATGATTATGTTACATTAGTTTAACTAATTGAATGGTTATGGATACCAAGCGCCCCCTTCGTTTGTTCTTCGTCTTGCCTGAAGTTTGTTATGGGAATGATGAGATCATTGACCCTTTTTTTAAATTTGGTTTTGGCAGTTAAACGAATCGAAGACCCCTTTCATTGTGAAACCTTGTCTACGTAGAAAGAGATCAATGAAGATGCGAAATAATTTAAAGACCTCTCCAATTGGTAGAGGGAAACAACTCCGCGTTCTGCAAGGTAAACATTCCAAGCTAAATGCAACTGAATCGAAAGCTTTTCAAATCCATCTGACTTGGGATATTACAGCTATAGGAACTGAACGGAATGGGATAGAAGGGAAGAAGGGTACTGCGGATGAAGTAGAGGAAGCGAAACAAGCGGCGGAATGTGCAATAGAGATAGCAATAATGAAGCGCAGGAGAGCGCAGGCTCTAATGGAGAGTGCTGATTTGGCGATGTACAGAGCGTCCGTGGCTGTTAGAATAGCAGAAGCCACCCACGTGGCCCTACCGAATCAGGATGTTTTTCATTTCCTCGATTGAGGGACAAAACTCGAGGCGAATCAGGTGGTGGCCTGTAAGCTATCTTTGTAACTATTGTATAGTTTTTTTTTTCTTTTTTATTTTGGCTAATTGGTGGTTATGTGTTCTCTGTAAGTTATGCTATCATCAGATGCACCCTTGTTATCTGTACTGTATTATGGCTGATCCTGATCGCTGGAGATAAATGAGCTTAAGAAATGGAGGTCTTTCAATAACAAGAGTTCAGCAGATGAGCTTAGTGGAATAATCATGTCTAATCGATTGTTTGTCTCATCTTACTTTCTACCGGACAAGTACTCCAGAGTAACGGACACAAAATTTGCATCTCTTGAGCAACTATGGTCGCAATTTGGTTATTTATTCTTAACTAATACTCCCTATCTCTTATTATGTAGATCCAGTAAGTATTTAATTTTCGACGTTTTAAAATATAAATCTCATTTTTTATTTTGAGAAATTTTTTATACCCCATTTAACAATTTCCAATACTATTTTATACTTTCCAATTCAATATTTTTCACTTTACTCTTTTCATTAAATCAAACCCTTTTTTCTTCTTTTCTTATATTTGTCTCAAAAATTTCAAATGAGATCTATACAATATATACCAATTTAATATACTACTCTGATACCCATACTAATCAGGTATGGATATGAGATATCAGATATAGATATGGGTGATATACTTGATATACTCATATTTGGAGATAAAAACACACTCTAATATCATTTTAATACACATACCTGATATACTTATCCACATACTAAATAGCATATATCAATTTAATATTGATATACTGATTATACTAAACACAGGTATGAGTAGGTATGAGTATGACTGATCTCATACCCATACCTGATATCTAATATCACTCTGATACTCATACCCGATATACTTATCTATTATATCAAACACAAGTATAAATTTCATACCAATACCTAATATTTAGATACTTATCTTCAGTTTGATATTAATATAGTAGTAATATCAAACACAAATATATGTACGAGGGAATAGATTAGAAGATCATTGGGCTCCAGCTTTGCCTTCGTCTGGAGGAATACCATCGTAAAAACAAGAGAACATTAGCTGAAACTTGAAACTAGAAAGAGTAGCATTAACAAAACCATGATAACTTGAGTTGTTCCGGATCTATATTCAACAAATCCTTACAGAACTCCAACGAATACCGCCTTGTGATTTTCCATTAGAATAGCTCTGGGAAACGGAGGAACACCTGCAGATGAAACAGCAGTTTTAAAAGGAACAGCAGATATAATTCAAACCTTTAACACAAATGCTAATCACTACATGTATGATATTAGCATTAGCATCAAACTCTCAATGGCTTCAAGCCAAGCTGAGCTCGGAGTTTATTTGCTTCAGCGATCTCAGGATCTGGGTGGTCAGTTCCATCATCCTTGCTCCCTTTCTTCTCCTTCTTCTTCTTTGGCTCACCATTTTCAACATCCTCATCTCTTCTAGGGCTCCTCTTCCTGGGTTCAGCGCTGCGGCTTCGACTCCTTGATGGACTGCGTCTCCTCCTTCTCTCTCTGTCTCTGTCCCTGTCTCGCCTCTCCCTATCTCTTTCCCTGTCTCGATCATAATCCTTTTCTCTCATTCTGTGTCTGTCACGGTGATCTCTGTCTCTTTCATAGTCTCTGTAGTCTCGCTCTCTCTCTCTTTCCCTTCCTCTTCTACGATCCCTATCATACTCTCGCTCCTCTATTTCCCGGTCCCTGGAATGTCCATATGAGATCACATATAAAACCAACATATGAGATCACGTATAAATGAGAAATTCAATCCAAACCTGTGTCTGTGACTGTCGCGCTTTCTTTCCCTGTCTCTTCCTCTATGAGGACTCGAGCCACGGTAGTGATCCTGTAAAGAGAAGGAATTGGAACAAATGAGATGTGATAACAAAACAAACTATGTTGAGCAGAGATTATACCTTTTCATGATGATCATCATCAGAATCAACATCCATCTCATCTTCTTCCTTTTCTTCTTCCTCTTCAAAATCATCTTCTAGAGCACTTCTTCTAAGCTCCAGTGCACCTGTAGCCTCCAGATGCCATCTGTTTGTAATAAACATTTTAGCTCTTTAAAACAAAATTCCAGTAGGATACTTGACATGGCAGCAGGTGTGTTGTACTATCTTATGTGACTATATATCAGAAAACAAAAACATAAATTGGACATCAACCTACTTCCCACAGGTATTTTCCCAGTTTTGGTGGCTGGATTTGATATAGGTTAAGGTACACTGAAAATGATTTCAACAACTGAAACAGTACTGTTTTGTTCTCAGGGACAAAAGAATTAACATGAACAGAAAACCCAAAAAAACAAAACAAATTGGCAGAATAATGATCATGTAGACATTCACAGAGCTAAAGACAATCAGACATTAGGTATCAAAATGAAAGAATGTTACTGAAAACACTGTAGAAGGCTCATTTAGTACATATAACATTCATTGGCAAGTCATCACTACAATTAACACCTTAATTATTAGAATCAGAACCCAAATGATCACATTTACACATCTAGAATCACCCAATTATCCTAACTGCACATTTAGGATAATGCATTCAGAGAATCGCACTAGATTCAAAATAAAATCATACAGAAACGTAACAGAATCTTTTGACCATAGCAAGTCTGTACCATTTTAGCCAGCCACCCTATCTACAGACACGTACAAGGTTTCGAGAATAGAATCAGTGAAATTTCCTGACTGTACATTTAGGATAGTGCATTTAAAGAACCACACTAGATTTAGAATAAAATCATACAGATATGAACAGAATTTTTTGACATAGCAAGTACATATCATTTTAGCCAGCCACCCTATCAACATACACAGTTCTAACAGACATAAGTACATAACCCATTCAGTAGCCGGCCAAGCTTTTACATATTCATTGAGAATTTCAAAAGTAGTTCCATTTAATAGTTTATAACTTCTAAAGCAACAGTTTACTAACACCTAACAGTTGTTGAGTAAAATGACATGTGAAAACAATTCTACCATGTTAAATATTTATCTATTACTTCCATATGATCTTATAATTAAAACGATCTGGTTCTTTTAAGATCGATAATTCACAACTTTACCCTGTGATATCATTCCAAAATATATTGGCTAACACATTACAGAGCATAATACCGAGAGGAAGTAACCTTTTCTTGATGCGGGGCATAGCAATGTCGCAGGAATAGTCTGTTGTCAAAAGTTCATCAATGAATTCATCAACATGAGTAAGCGCAAAGCCTGCCAAGATACAAACAAAAAGTTACTAAATTAACAAAGAAGATTAAGGAAATCTTTGTTGCAGAGAAACATACGCCCATCTTGCTTCTTCATCCTCAATTTCCTGTAGTCATTGTATAATGGCTCCAAATACAGGTACACATCAGTGTCTGTTCCAGTTAAGCGCAAGTAAAAGGCACCAAGAATTCGAACATACCTACAGAGGAAAACGAAACAAGATAAATGTTAAGTCCAAACTCCTAACCACCAAGAAGCTTCAATTATACAGGATGGATAAATACAACCAGTGATAATCAAAGCAGAATAAAATCCCTTTAGGACTTCTATTCCATTATCCAAGACAAAGGGCAATATACTTTAGTTTGCATCATAACTTACACATTCATCTGAAAACGAAGCCTACTGCTTATATACTGACCTCGATGAAAAACTATCTTAGCATATACCTTAATTTCCAGTAGACTAGAGGAAATAGGTTGCAAACCAAACCCACTATCTTGAGCTCCAAATTAAATCAATCCAGAAACTGATAAAACATGAACAGCCAATGCAAAGGAATAACGGAGCCTTACTTGTAATCCTCGTTTTTTATAAACTCAACGACAATTTCTTTCTCGGGTTGAATCTGAAGCATCTTCTCGACGAGGCAGAGAAAAGGAGTTGGTTTACGGCTGCCGCCAAAGGTGCCACCAACATGGTCTAGCTCCATAGCCTTATCAACTAATGTCTCGGCAGTGAGACCGAAGCACTGCTCCTTCCAATACGTATTCTGGTAGATCTTCGCCCTGACAATCTTCTCCACTAGGTTTTGAGGATTCGTTCCTCTTATGTTCCTCGCCGTCGGGTCCGTACGATTCGCCATGATTGGGCAAATCGATGAAACCCTGAATAGTGAATACAAATACAAACCAAACAAACCAAAAATCTGAGGAAGCAATGTCCAAGAGACAGTGAGTTAGAGGAATTGCACCACAGGAAGGTGGTCTGGAGGCAAAGCAGCGGTGGACGAGTACAATTGGTGCGAAGAAGATGAAATTAGGGTTACGGGGCAGAGCTTGATCGAAACCAACCCCGGCAAGAGGCTCGACAATGAAAATTTAACTCCACCAAAGTGAAGTACAAAAAAATAAATAAACGTCGTGACTCGTTAATAGTGATAACAAAGATACGAGACAGTGGTAATGAATATGGCCTATGGGTATCAATATATTCGATAATCTTTGGTGTATCTATAAAAGGGTGTTAAAACAATATTCTAAATTCATAAAAAATCATTTTAATACATATATATAGGGCTGATCGGATGCGGACTAATTTTCGGTGCAGACTATGCGAATCATTATAGTGCACCAGTATATTACTGGATAGTGCACTACTACAAAGTGCACCAGTGTACTACCGTAGAGTGCATATAGTAGTGCACTACTGTAATGTGCATCAGTACACTATTGGGGGTGCACTAAGGAGTGCACCTTAGTACACTGAGAAGTGCACCAGTGCACTACTGGGAAGTACACCTTAAGTACACCAAGAAGTGCACCAGTAATGCACTGAAAGAGTGCACCAATAGTACACTTGATAATGTACTTAGA
The DNA here is from genome assembly GCF_046119375.1 of Phyllobates terribilis. Lineage (NCBI taxonomy): Eukaryota > Metazoa > Chordata > Amphibia > Anura > Dendrobatidae > Phyllobates > Phyllobates terribilis. The sequence continues at coordinate 38,889 of NW_027367784.1, forward strand.
GTGCACCAATAATATGCTGAAAAGTGCACAGTCCGCACCTAAAATCAGTCCGCACCGGAAACGTCTTCTACTTGTATATATACTTTCATATAAATATCGATATTTGAATATACTAAATAAGTATATGGGTATAAGTCATATGATTGTATTTCATATCTATACCTGTTATTCAGATATCAATACCAAGCACTCTCTTAGCCGATATATAAGAAATAGTGTAGTTATGTGATCTTATTTTATTTATCTCAATAAGTATTTTAATAATATTAAAGGTAATATAATTTATTATCGGACGGTTTTGCTAACTAGTCCAAAATCTTAGTTGAAATTAGATAAATAGACCCCATTTTTTAAGTTGACAAAACTAACCCTAATATATAAACAAAATCTAAACCTAAAAACGTTTCTCTCTTCCTCACCTCACGTGACGCTCTTCCTCTCTCACGCGAACGCTCTTCTTCGTCAGCGTACTCTCGCCTGACCGGAGTCGCCTTGCCGGCGTCCTCCTTCGCCTACACCGGTGTCCTCCTTCGTCGTGTATCGTTCTCCACCAGCCTAGTCCTTGTCGTCATCGTCTCTCCGACGATACCTTCGTCATCTATCGTCCTTTTCGCATTCGTCCTCCTTCGTCGTCGTCGGCTATCATCCTTTTGTCTTCGTCCTCCTTCGTCGTCGTCGATCCGGATTTCTCCCTCTCAGCCGCATCTCGGCCACGTCCTAACCTCCTCAACTGATTTTCGTTCTCATTCCTCTCCCTATTTCTCTATTTCGATTGATTTTGTTCTAAAACTGATATTTCGTTCGATTCTATGGTAAAATCGCATTCGATTTCAATGATCTAGGTTTGATGACAATATTGACAACTTGATGACAATTTTGATAATGTGAGGACAGTTTTGTAGTATGATGACAGTTTTGATACTATGAGGACAATTTTGATTTAGCTCTGATGGACTGATGACACTATGAGTACAATATGAGGACAATATAATGACAATTTTGATATCTAGGATTTGGTGACGGTTTCTATATTATTGATGGTTTGATGACGGTTTTGATTTAGGTTTCATTTTTTTATGTGGTTGGAATGTTGAGGACACATTTTATTTGTAGCTGATGACACTTTCATGGTTGACAATTTAGAGATTGTTGGTAGATTTAGTTTTGATTTAGGTTTGATGACACTTTTATTGATGGTTGGTAGATTGTTTGATGACAGTTTATTGATGGTTCAAAGTTGTGGACAATTTTTGTTTTGATGACGTTTTGGATTTATGTTTGATGGTTTGATGACAATTTTGATATCTAGGATTTGATGACAGTTTATTGATGGTTTGATGACAGTTTTCATTTAGGTTTCATTTTTGATGACACATTTTTATTTGTAGTTGATGACACTTCATGTTTGGTAGATTGTTTTGTTGACAGTTTAGAGATTGTTGGTAGATTTAGTTTTGATTTAGTTTGATGACACATCTATAGATGATGACACTTTCATGGTTGGTAGTTGAGGACACTTTTAATTGATGACACTTTTGAATTATAGATGAAACTTTTGATATTAACCGTTGATGACACTTTTTTATTAATGATGCTTATTTTTTTGTTTTAATTAATGTTTAGATGAAGTTATTAACCGTTTTCTATGGATTGTGTGGAAGATAAAAGGCGACAATGGTTCTTATCATGGAAACATGAAAACAAAAGCATTTGTACTTGATGACGGTTTCGAACTAGAAGATCTAAAGATGCAAATTATTAACAGATTCAAGATCGATGTCAAAGATTCTAATCTTATATTCAGTCATCTCCATCCTCATCATAAATTGAGAAGTCCATATACAATTGAGGATAACGATGATCTCAATGCTTTTGTAGCTATAAATGACAGCCCTGAAGTATCCTGGTCATTACCGTTATATGTGTCATTAGAGGATTCTAGGGAAGTCATTCAAAGACAGAAAAGGAAGACAAATGATGACAAGGCTATAGTGCAACGTGATGACTCTATTCCACATCATAACGACCCTATTCCGCAGCATGATGACACTATTCCGCAGCATGATGACACCTTTCTGCAGCATAACGACACTATTCCGCAGCATGATGACACTATTCCGCAGTATGATGACACTATTCCGCAACATGATGATAGTACTGATGACGACCATGATGACGCTTCTGAAAGGTATAATCAACATGGTCAATCAAGTGCAATGGACTTTTTACATGTGGGAAAGTTGTTCAATAGCAAAGATGAAGTTAAGACTGCAATGCAAAATGTTGGCCTAGGAGAAAACTTTGGGTATAGAGTGAGTAAATCAACAAAGTATTTGTATAGGCTAAAATGTGTTGATCAAAGTTGCAATTGGAATTTTCGCGCTGCAAAAGTGAAAGACACAGAATTCTTTCAAATCAGAATATATAGTGACGTTCATACATGCTCATTTGACACCCGATGTGCAAACCATTGTCAGCCTACTTATAGAGCTATTGGAGAACAAATACAAACAAGGTATGATTAAACAAATTTTAGAGTCATCAAATTCATTGATGATACTGGTTATTTATTGTGATGATAATGAAAGAATGTGTCATCAAGTTGATGACACTATAATGTATTATTATTACTCTAATTGATTGCCATCATTCTTTTTTGTACAGGTATGCATCGGGTGTTAAAAATGGACCAAATCCGAAGTCAATACAAAATGATATGAGGAATGACTACTCCCAAAATATTAGTTATTGGAAGGCTTGGAAAGCTAAAGAATGGGCACAAAACTTGATTAGAGGGACACTTGAGTCGAATTATAGGCTTCTACCATCGTACTTATACATTTTGGAACAAGTAAACCCCAGTACCTATACAAAGTTTGAACTAAATATGAAGACCGTTTCAAGTATGCGTTTGTTTCAATCGGAACTTGTGTTAGAGGTTTCAATTACTTGAGACAGTATTGTATGCAAAATCTCGCATCAAAACTTCTATGATTATCGTATATATTGTCAACAAGTTTGATGTCATCACTAATCTAACTTGATGCCAGTTTTGATAGTATGATGACATTTTTGATAGTATGATGACATTTTTGACAATTTGATTAAATTCTGACAGTTTTGATTTAGCTTTGATGGATTGATGACACTTTCGATTTAGGTTTGATGACAGTTTTGAAATTATTGATGGTTGATGACAGTGTATTGATAGTTCAAAGTTGAGGACACTTTTTGTTTGGATGACTATTTTGATTTAGGTTTGATGACATTTTTGAGGTTCCGGGTTTAATGATTGTTTTTGATGACAGTTCTAATGTAGGTTTGATGACAGTTTAGAGATTTAGGTTTGATGATAGTTTCGCGATTGTTTGATGACAGTTATGATTTAGGATTCATAGTTGATGACACTTTTCATGTTTGGTAGTTGAGGACACTTTTGATTGATGACACTTTTTAAATATGGATGACACTATTTGTAGTTAATAGTTGACACTTTTTTTTGTAAGGTCATCATGGTGGATGGCACACATCTTCACGGGAAGTATAAAGGACATCTAATGATAGCTACAACACAAGATGCCAACAATCAAATATACCCTCTAGCGTTTGCTATCGTTGATTAAGGAAAACGACAACTCGTGGACATGTTTTTGAGCAACTCCACATTGTCATCCCAAGTACGACAAATTAGTGTTTGTGTCGGATAGACATAAGAGCATTGCAACCAGCCTTGAAAAGGTTTACAGTTCTTCCATACATGTGGTTTGCACAAGACATCTCAAAGAGAATTTGAAAACTCTATTCAAGAACAAAGGTATACACCACTTGTTCACACAAGCATCTGAAAGCTATACCAAGACAAAGTTTCAGCACTACTTTGACAAAATTTCTGAAACGAATACAAATATGACGGATTACCTTATACGAGCAAAGCTAGAGAAGTGGGCTCGTTCATATTGTCCAGGTGATGATCTTCGTCCATTCCATAATGATAACCCCTTATATAGTGTCATCAGCTTATGTAAATAAGGTTGGTGACAGATTTACTTATATCGATGACACCTTATACAATAAATAAGGTGTCACAACTTAGATAGTTTCATCAAATTTGAAGGCAGTATATAGAAAGTGTCATCAACTTAGATAGTGTCATCACTTTATTTATAGTGATGATGACACTTTATAGTGATGACACTTTATACAATATTATGTATGACACTATGACAACTTAGATATTGTTAAAAATCATCCGGCAGATAACTTTAATGCTTACTAATGATTGCGAATGCAGGTAAAAGATACAACATTATGACAACAAACAACTCAGAAAGTATAAACTCGGTATTGAAAGAAGCTCGGTCATATCAACTTGTTGCTCTTTTGGAGTATATAAGAGATTTGCTATCAAGATGGTTTTACAAACGCAGAAAGCTTATTGAAAAGAGCACAAATAAATTGCCTCCTCATGTACAGAAAGTGGTGGAGGAAAGGTATAAAGAGTCATTGTGATACGAAGTAAAGATGTTGAATAAGGTACAAAGTGAAGTTATTGGAGGAAAGTTTACCGGTATAGTAGATCTATAACGAAAGACTTGCAGCTGCAAAGTATTTGATTTGGATCACATACCGTGTGCACATGCAATCGCTGTCATACAAAAGGTTAAGGGTAAACGGATTTTGTAAGTTGGTATTATCTCTATTCTAGTTGGGCAAAGTCATACCAGGAAATTATATTTCCGGTGCCTATGAGGTCGCAGTGGGTTGTCCAAAAGATATCGTGAGCATAGCTTGTTATCCACCATTCGTGAAGAGACAAACCGGAAGGCCAAAGAAGCGAAGATTTCTTTCTGAAATGGAGATTAGAAGAAGTGTCATCAAGAAGAAAAGGAAGCCCATCAAGTGTGGGGAATGTGGAAATACGGACACAACAAGACATCATGCAAGTTCAGACCATCAAGTAGTAAGAATGCTACGATGCAAGTGGATTAGAGTAATTTGTCAACAAAGTGGGTTTGTCACTAGATGAAAGATAATAGTAATACGTTTAGTTGTCATCATATATGTGTTTTTTAAGTGTTATCAAATATAGCAAAATGTTACTACAGATTGTCATCACAAAGATGTTACTATAGATTGTTTTATTTTTAACTATATCTGAGTGTGTGCCTGATGTCATCAATCAACTGATTATAACTATATCTATCATCACAACAAAAAGTGTCATCACACACTAAAAACTGTCATCTCATTACATACGTTAATCTAGAATGTTTATCACACACTAAAAAAGTGTCATCACATAAAAAAAGTGTCATCACATACGTTAATCTATCATCACAACTAAAAGTATCAGCATATACAAAAGTCTCATCACACACAAAGTGTCATCACACACTAAAAAAGTGTCATCACAACTGAAAGTGTCATCCCACACTAAAAAAAGTGTCATCACATACGAAAAAAGTGTCAGCATATACAAAAGTGTCATCACACACTAAAACTGTCATCACATACGAAATCACAACTAGAAGTGTTTATCACACACAAAACTGTCATCACAAAAGGAAATTGTCATCACATCGTTAATCTATCATCACAACAAAAGTCTCAGCATATACAATAAAGTGTCATCACATATAAAAAAACTGTCATCACGACTAAAGATGTCATCACACACAAAGTGTCATCACATACCAAAAAAGTGTCATACATTGCGAAAAATGAATCTGTCATCGAACTAAACTGTCATAACAAAAGGAAATTGTCTTTACAAAAGCTGTCATCACAACAAAAACTGTCATCACATAAGCTGTCATCACAACAGAAACTGTCATCACATAAGTTGTCATCACAACTGAACTGTCATCACAACTAAATTCCAGATATTCCTAAACTAAATTTAGGTATACAATCAGTAGCACCAGAATTACAATTCTTCATTGACTTCTTAGGGAGCTCTTTCTTCTCTATATCATCAAGCATTCTAACACCTTCTTCCCAAAGTATTTGCTCCGATAATGTCACATCCTTGTCATTACGTTTACTCGGTTTCTCAAGGTTGTCCGTGAAGACCTGCAATTAGTGTCATCAAAGAAACATCAAAAATAGTCTAGAAGCATTCATTAGAATTAGGAGCCATTAAAAGTGTCATCACATAACATTAAATTACATCTACTTTGTGGGTAAAGGGTCCCACACCCAATTTTCTCTTGAACACATCAATGGCAAACTTTTCTCTGTGTGCTTTTTGATGATCTTCGTCTAAATCCTTCATACTTCTACCGAATACAGCGTGTTCAATGTACTTGATTGTAAAAATGCACAATTGCCACTGAAAAAATGAAAAAGTAATATAAGTTAGTAAGATTATATTGTGTGAAAGTTAAAACATGTAGAAATGTAAAATTACCCTTTAATGTCTTGTGGTAGACTAGCATCTCTGTAGAAGTGAAATTCTTCACGAAACTCCCAGATGATCAAATTTGCCCGTCTCTTTCATCAGAAATGGAAGAAAATTACAAATGGGTTTCAGTATTTCTACAAGTTCGTCACAAGTGTACAACCAATACAAACAATCCATAACTCTTATTCTATAGCGAGCCAAGTCAAACTCTAAGGCAACAAAGTGTGGAGTGTGCTTTTCCAATAAGAATGGTGCGTAAACAGTTGTCACATCCTGATACCATGACTTCCCAAAAAACTCAGGACGTGTTCCAGCAAAATATTCATTGAAGGTATCTGGGATACATTCCTGCCATTCAGGTACTTTTGTACCATATTTTCATTGAAATACTTGTACCACATCCAATCTACAATGACAACGTTCTTGAACTTGTCTGGCTCGTTGTTGATTCTCTTACGCATGTAGAACAAAGCTTCTTGTATATGCTGTCATCAAATAATAAAATAGTGTCACCATAGTAATAAAATGTGTCATCACGTACAAAAGTGTCACCGCATTGTGAAACCTAAGTCACAACTATAAGTGTTATCACACAATGAAACTGTCATCACATTCATTAATTTATCATCACAAATAAAAGTGTCATCACATACTAAAAACTGTTCTCACGCCTAAAGTGTCATCACATGTTAAAACTGTCATCACATTCATTAAGCTGTCATCACAAATAAAAACTATCATCACGCCGAAAAGTGTCATCACATGTTAAAACTGTCATCACAAATAAAAAGTATCAACACATACTAAAATCAGTCAACACGAGTAATAAGTGTCATCACACACTAAAAGTGTCATCAAATACGATAAGTGTCATCACATATGAAAAAAGTGTCATCATATATGGAAAAAAAGTGTCATCAAGGTTATGTATTCAAAGGTGCCAAAAGAATACTTTCTTCTTCGCTAAGCCAAGATTTAAGTGGCAAACGAATATCCAAGAAATCCTTGCGAAGACGTGTTTCACCTCCAATAATCATGGCACTCTCATCACTAAACAAAAACATAATGTATTAAAAATAGGAAAATTGTTACGGGGAAAGTGAAATAAAAAGGAGTTAAATGTCACTTACGTCTCATTGTACCATTGATAGAATTCCTTACGGTCTTCGTATCATAGAAGGAGTAACGAGGTTTATCGGAAGCCTCCTCTTTTTCGGTTCTTTGAGCCATGGACTACCATCAACAAATTGACTAGACTTGTTTTTCTCTTGACGACCTCCTTAACTTCGTAATAGCAGCAACTTCCTTTCCTTTATCTTTGACAAACCTCAACTTATTCTTTCTCTTCGGCAATATGGACATGATCTATGTTTTTCTTTTCTGTAGCAATAGACGATCATGGAGCAAACAATGAAAAGATGCCCAGTTCAGTCATTTGAGAACAATCAGCCATTATACTTCTACAACATCAACTAGATCATGATCTACTTTGGCTCGCACAAGTTCAATATAATTTGGGTCGCGAGGATCAATATCATCAAATAGTTGGTACCTGAGAGAGGATTTGAATGTCCAATAGTTAACCCTTGCTCTTGCTCGGGGATTATAGCTTCATGGACAACATCCTTCCTTTCTTGGCTTCTTTCATTTCAGTAACTGGTTGTATTCCCTCAACTTCTTCTGATGCCAGCTTCACTTTAGCAGCCTTTGACTCTTGGAGTGGTTTTGCTACTTGATCGTCATTGCATTGATGAAAGATCTGTTCACAGTATCATTTCCGTCATCACTGGATTCATCCCGACCTCTCAAGTGAGCTAAAACAGACTTCACATCCTTGGAAAGTTGTTCAAGTAGCATTGAATTATCATTCACTTTTGATTGCAAGTTCTTCAAGAATTTCTGTTGAGCTTCAAATTTTTCAACTATAAACTTGGCACATCTTGGAGTAGACTCCTCCGGTGGCGTGATATTCTTCTTACTAGATTCAAATGTAGTCAAAGGGATAGCATCTACAACTTTAGTGGGAGCTTTTACCTTCCCCAAAATTTGGGAAACAACATTCACTAGCCTATAAGAACTTGGTGGCACTGTTGTTTGTATCTCCTCCGTTGGTCTCTCCTTTCTTAGTAACTTCAGCTTGAATCGCGATTTTCTTAGCAGGTACAACTGTCACATAAATGAAAATGTCATTACATCAATCCAGATTGTCATGAAAACACATATATAGTTCAAATCACATATATTATTAAAACTGTCATCACATCAATCTAAGACTGTCATCACATAAAGCTAAACTGTCATCACATCAATACAAAAGTGCCATAACAATCATCACACCAATCTTTACTCTATAATTCATCACTTTCAGATTACATATAAAAAGTGTCATCACATATAGAAGTGTCATCATATAGAATTCATATTATTATCAAAACTGTCATCACATATCACGTAAAGCTAAACTGTCATCAAATAAAATAGAAAAAGTGTCATGACATATAGAAGTGTCATCACATAGAATTCACACATAGAAAAAACTGTCATCACATAACTCTAAAGTGTCATCCAATAAAAAATGTCATCACATATCACATATAGTTAAAAACTGTCATCACATATTCTCAAAAACTATCATCACACCAATCTGTACTCTATAATGTCATAACTTAAAAGCTAAACTGTCATTGCATCAATACAAACGTGTCATCACGTATGCTCAAAAACTATCATCACACCAATCTATACTCTATAGTGTCGTCAATTAAAACTAAACTGTCATCACATCAATCTATGTTGTCATCACTTAAAGCTAATTTGGCATAACATCAATTAATATAAACTTACGAGGCAGTTGATGGACTACAACAACTTCATTGACAACCTTGGGATCCTTGGCAACTTTCATAACCTTGGCATCCTTGGCAACTTTCAAATTCAACTCTTCATCTTGGAATCTTCCTCTATCTCATCTGGTTATCAACAATATTATCAAAACTGTCATCCCATATCACGTAAAGCTAAACTGTCATCACATAAAATAGAAAAAGTGCCATGACATATAGAAGTGTCATCACATAGAATTCACACATAGAAAAAACTGTCATCACATAACTCTAAAGTGTCATCTAATAAAAAATGTCATCACATATCACATATAGTGTCATCACTTAAAGCAAATTGTCATCACATCAATCTATGGTGTCATCACTTAAAAGCTAAACTGTCATCGCATCAATACAAAAGGTGTCATCACATCTTCTCAAAAACTATCATCACACCAATCTATACTCTATAGTGTCATCACTTAAAACTAAACTGTCATCACATCAATCTATTTTGTCATCAATTAAAGCTAAATTGTCATAACATCAATTAATATAAACTTACGAGGCAGTTGATGGACTACAACAACTTCATCGACAACCTTGGGATCCTTGGCAACTTTCATAACCTTGGCATCCTTGGCAACTTTCAAATTATGCAAACTCTTCATCTTGGAATCTTCCTCTATGTCATCTGGGTTATCAACAATCTTCCTCTTTCTCAATAGTGTTCGTAGTGGGGGCTTTGCAACAACAGTGAAGTCGTCCCATCTCGGTATTTTTCAGGATTTTTATCAGCAGCATATTGAAATCCTTGTCGTAGCATTCCCATTTCTCCGCAAATGTACATAAGTATCGAAGGCTAGATCATCAACCTCATCTTTAAATTTCAGATTCACCATGTCACCATCAATTGGATAGAAGGTATTTACACAATGCTGTCATCACATAAAGAATTTCTTTTGTCAGATTACATATAAAATTCTTCAAAATGAAGTAATAGAGATCCTTCAAAATGAAGTATTATGCTTAATTACTGTAGGAAAATAGAATAAATTTGTCATCACATAAAAAAGAAACTTACAAATCTTGGTTGTTTGACAACACCTCAATTTTAATCTTGTGTTAGTTTAGAAGTCCCTGAGCTTGACCAACGTGCACAGAATGGGACACGCTTTTCAGGATCGGCCTTTACACCCAAATCATTAGCAAAATTTGGGATGTTTCAATAATCTAAACCTTGCAAAAAATTACAAAAAAGTGTCACTAGATACAAATAAACAACTAGATCATTAAACAACAATAAATTCTAAAAATTAAAATTACCTGAAAAGCAAATACACAACCATATATATTGTATCCATAACGAGTACCATCAGTTGGTTTATGATGACCATTTCTATTCAACTGCCTAAGAGAATTCACTAGCAAGTGTATGACATTCTTCTCATGGATATTCAGCAAACACTTTACTATCACTCGAAAGAAAATATACCAATGGATCAATGAGAACTGTTTTCCTCTTGCATAGCAAAAAACCTTCTACAAGTAGTACATGGGCCCACCTCTTCTTCTTAGACAAGTCAGTCTCAACAACAAATAAGCGAAGTAGATTGGCAAATGTACAACTATTTCCACCAGTTCAGCTTTAATGTCTGTTGAAGGGATGTCAATTTTAGGATAATCTTTGCAATTTAAGCCTGTAATTGCAGCATACTCAACTAAAGAAAACGAGCTAGCTTCCCACCAAGTTCAAACCACATCTCATTCTTCTTCGGAGTGTGGATCTCATGCATCAACATTTGATGAACTAAGATAGCAGAGAATTATAAGTTGTTAGTCAACCTGATTATTGGAGTAAACGGTCCACCTATTACGTCTTCGTAAACATCTATCGGGAGATGCTTCTTCAAATTATTGATCAATCCAGCACTATAATAGGTGTTGATCTTTCCGTTATAACGCAATTCCTCTGACACATAGAAATCACCAAATCAATCGAATCAACCATCCTGTCATCAAACAACTCAATATAGTGTCAACAACATATAAAACTGTCAACACATGAATATAAATGTCACCACATAAAAAGAGTCATCACATAGAATAAACTAACATCAAAGCTCAAAACAAATCGCTACTAAACTGTCATCACATAAAAGCGTCATCACTACATAACACTAAAAAAGTTTCAACACAAATTGATACTAAATTATCATCACATTGATTTAAAATGTCAACTTATCACTACTAAACATGTCATCACATAAAAGCGTCATCACTACATAACACTAAAAAGTGTCAACACATATTGATACTAAATTGTCATCACATTGATTTAACACCGTCATCACAGTAATTTAAAACGTCATTACTACATAACACTAAAAAGTGTCAAACACATATTAATACTAAATTGTCATCACATTGATTGAACACCGTCATCACATTAGTTTAAAACCATCATCACTACATAACACTAATTTGTGTCAACACATATTGATCCTCCAGAGTCTGCACATTATAAACTTGTTTAGAACCAGAATGTCTAATATCAGCAGGCAAACTGCTTAATTTCAAGTTTAATAGCATGTCTAAAATTAACCACAAATCATTCGGTATTAACATATAGAAATAAGAATCTACCCTAAAAGAACATAACAGAAGAACGTTGTGCAATTGGTTGTGCATTTTCATTTTTCATAACTTCAACAGAACCAAATACGCATGAAGAAGCCATAATTGGCAGTTGGCACACAACATCTAAGCCTTGGCCGGACATCGATTCTGCAAGCAAATCACAACAACTTTGTCGGCCGAAGCATGCATACATCCAGAAGATAAAAGTTGAACAGAAAATTCCAAGCAAGCAAAAGAAAAGAAGTCAAATTGGAATAAGTAGGTTTGAAGAATCGAGGACGTACAAAGCAACAACTTCCCCGGTTCGAGCATTGAACTCCGAACCAGGAACATGGATCAGTGACAAATTGAGAACCATAAAAATACAATAACAACTTAAATCTGAATATAAGAACCCCAGATCATGATTTACTTTGAAGAAATTTAAGAACCCTAGAAAATATGTGACTAATCAAAGTGTTATGAGAAAGAAAAAGGAAGACTAACCTATAACGTCGGCGGGAGACGGAGCAACTCGCCGGAGATAGCACCGGATTTGATGGAGACCGATTGAGATGAAGAAAACCAATCGCGAAATGGAGACGCGAAACTCCGGAGAAGAGAAGAACAGGCGGCGGAATTGGAGAGGAGAGGGAGACGAACAGAGGCGACAAAAATGCAGAGGAGGCGGCCGATTGAGGAGCAAGTCGCCGGAAGGAGCAGAGAGAGAAATGGAGATCATGAACTGGAGAGGAAGGACAGGCGGCGGACGGGAGAAAATAAAGGTGAAGGAGAGAGAAATAAAAAAAATCCTATTTAAATGAGGGTTAACTAATATAACTAATAAAATGTGGTTTAGAGAATAAATAAAACTAGTGGAGGGGATTAGTTTGTACAATTCTTTCTTTATTATCATATAACTAGATATATAAATAAAATAAAACATATATTGGCAAGTGTAAAAATCAATACGAGGTTAAATTTAATGGGACAAAGAGAATATCATCTATTATAAAGATTAATTAAAATAACTTAAATTTTAGTATCTTTTTGTTAAGAAATATGGCATGACGCTTTACATTAACTTAGAAAGAAAAATAGTTTGCATCTATCCGCTTTGTCATGTCAACATTAGAAAGTTTTTCCACCTATCAGATGCAATGTCAGGTGAAGCTTTGTTGATCCTAAGGAACTGACGCTAGGATAAGAGGTAACTCAAGGGCGTGAGGGTGCTCGAAGCACTAAAGGAGATGATGCAATGACTGAAGCAGAGTCGAAGGGTGTGCCTTGCAATGTGAGCAGGGGCTTGAGTTTCAAGCGTCGACGACCATGTCTTTCAAAGATAAGCTGGTTTAGCATGCTAATCTAGGCCAACCACCAAGATTCCATGATGATGGCTCTTCTGGAGAATATAAAAGTGGAGTAGGCTAATCATTGGGATGGAACTCCATCTACCTCTATATCATAGGATGTCATTGAGGAGCTACCAGAGTCGTGGAAGAACTCAGTTATCATTAAGCTCTTTGGAAGAGTGGTCATTTAACTTTCTTGAAAGGCGGTTAAGGAGATGTGGAGGCATGGGAAGATGGTCATCTTGGATCTCATTAATGACTATTTGGTGGTGATATCCGAGTTGGATCAAGACTATTGTACAACCTTTACTGGGGGCCCTTGGAATATTGGTGGTAGGTCGAGAATGATCAAGAGATGACATCCAAGTTTTATGCAGCGAGGGACAATATAGAGCTATATGCACATGAGGTTAGACTATCTTTATGATATGAGGGTGATCAACTGTGTGGTAGTGCTTTGAAGGTGGATAGAAAACCCTCTATGGGATGAGGGGAAGTTTGCACGTGTGTGCGTGGAGCTTGACCTTATCAAACCATTATGGGTGGTGTTCTAGTGGAAGGAACTTCATCGAAGTAAAATACGAAGGCTTAAAGAAATTGCAATGAGTGTAATAAATACAACCATCTGATGTCTAAGTGCAACTTGGCGTTTGATAGAGAGGTCTGGGTGCTACAATAGCCGCGGAGAATGGAGAATGTCGGAAAGGAAAGAGGTGACGGAGAGTGTTGGGATATGAGGGAGGTGCATGCGTTGTGTCGTCAACTCATAATGTTAGACAAAGAAGGATATGGGTATTTGGATGGATAAGGACGAGTCTAACAATCTAAAGAGGCGGAAAAAGTCAGAGCTACAAGGTCAATGACTTTAGGAGAGAGGAGGAGACAAATCAATTCATTGTGTTAAGCCATGAGGAGAAAGGGTTGAGGGGAGGGATAATTATGAAGGTAAGGACAAAGTTACAAATGCGTCAACTATTAAGGTTTTTAGGGACAAAGGAATCTCGATCTATCTTCCCGGAAAGCGTTGTCACCGCTTTTGTTGGTGATGTAGCATGCAGTGTTCACCGCTTCAGACCATAGAGAGGGATTGACACCGCTTTGAAGTAGCATGCAGTGTTCACCGCTTCAGCCCATAGAGAGGGAGTGACACCGCTTGAAGTAGCATGCACTGTTCACCGCTTCAGCCTATAGAGAGGGAGTGACACCGCTTTGAAGTAGCATGGTACGCGCCATCTCTACTAGCGTTTGATTCTTTCTTTCAACCACTCCATTATATTGTGGTGTCCTAGGAGCTGAGAAGTTGTGAGCAATTCCTCTTTCAATGCAGTAGCTTAGCATCTCACCATTTTCAAATTCAGTTCCATGATCAGATCTTATAGAGCGCACCTTCAGAGATAGATAATTCTCGAGTAGGGCGACTAGCTCTATGAAGGCACGAGGAGGCTTGATCCTTGGAGCGCAGAAATAAGGTCCACGTGAACCTAGAGTAGTCATCAACGATCAAAATATATGACGTGCCTCCACCAGGACTTTGAACGCGCATTGGGCCACAAAGGTCCATATGAAGAAGCTCAAGGGCTTATTTGTTGTGACGTTCTGCTCAGCTTTGAATGAGGTTCGGACTTGTTTGCCCTTAACACAATTAGCACAGTGTGTCAAGTTGTCTATCTTGATAAGAGGTAGACCACGAACTAGCTCCTTTGCACGCAGCTTATGTAGAAGATGAAGATTTACGTGCCCTAGTCGTTGATGCCATAATTCTGTTTGATCTTCAATAGTAGCGAGACACATGTAACCTTTTGGGATGAAGTTGGAGTCAAATATATAAGTGTTGTTGACTCGCTTCCCCTTAGGATGATTTCCCCAATAGTATTTCTCACAAGGCACTTCGAGGTAGTGAAGGTCACTTTGTTTGGTCCCTCATCACAGAGTTGAGCTACGCTTAAGAGGTTGTAGCGAAGGCTCTCCACAAAGTTCACCATCTGGGATCTCTATCCTGTCATTTAGATGTATCTATCTGTCAATGATTTCTCTATCTCTCTTGTCGCCAAATTATACGCTTCCACCATCATATACTTGAAAACTTCTTAATCTCTCCTTGTCTCCAGTCATGTGACATGAAAAGCCATTGTCTATGTACCATTTTTCTCTCGTTGCTCAAATTTTCCTCAGAGGTGAGTGCTCTGTATTGGCCATGAGACATTTGCCTTGGAATCCTTCGTGAAGGTCAGCTTCATCATCATATTCTCCCCAAGCTGAGAAAAGTGCCTTCTTCTCAGTGGCATCTACCTTTGGGTTAGTGCACGTCTTGGCGAGATGCCCCTTCTCTTGACAATTATGGCATGTATACTCCTTGAGATCGTGCTTGGCTGATGATGATGCTTCGTCTGGTCCAGCTCTCTTCTGAACCATTTCTTAACCATCTATTCATAAGGGCGACTTCTGTATCATCGTCCTCGTCTTCTTCACGTCATTGATGTCCATCTTCTCAAGCACCTTCGTGAGCTTCAACGTTGTTCCAGTGGCTTCTTTACCTTTAACCCCTTTAGCGAATCAGCGTTCTCTTGGTCTAAGAACTTGCCAAATATGTCTACAACTGAAAGTTTGTTGCAATCTGGCGACATGAGCGGGATTCTTCGATTGAGCTCGAATTTATCGCTCAATAGAGTAGATGACAGCCAGTCTTTGCTCAGAGGCTGGAATGGTTACACCAGAGGCCGTTAGCTTGTTGACCGGAATGTGAAGCGCGATTGGCGGACTGACATGCTTTCCTCAGAGTTGTTTGAAGATTGAAACTCCCTTTGAAGCGTGAACTTTTCGGTGTCCTTTGATCTTCGCTTCCTCTGTGTATGGAGATGATAGCTTCCCACATATCTTTGGCAGTTGTAATTCCAATGACCTTGTCAATGTCTGTGCAGAAAGTCCACACAGAACAGTTGTCGAGCCTT
>NW_027367785.1:0-55010 GCF_046119375.1 Phyllobates terribilis
GCCATTGAAAAACGTCCAGAAATGATTGAAGGCTACTGACTGAATGAAAGGAGCTGGCATCTCACTCTCTTTGAATCTTCTTTATCATGCTAAGAGGAAAAGAAAAAGAGGAGAGGAAAAAGCAAAAAATTTCAGAATTGCACTTGCAATGCGGAGAAATTACTGTTTGTGCATTTACAATATTCATTGATTTTTGCCATTGAAAAACGTCCAGAAATGATTGAAGCTACTGACTGAATGAAAGGAGCTGGCATCTCACTCTCTTTGAATCTTCTTTATCATGCTAAGAGAGCAGGAAAAAGCAAAAAATTTCAGAATTGCACCTTGCAATGCGGAGAAATTACTGTTTGTGCATTTACAATATTCATTGATTTTTGCCATTGAAAAACGTCCAGAAATGATTGAAGCTACTGACTGAATGAAAGGAGCTGGCATCTCACTCTCTTTGAATCTTCTTTATCATGCTAAGAGGAGCAGGAAAAAGCAAAAAATTTCAGAATTGCACTTGCAATGCGGAGAAATTACTGTTTGTGCATTTACAATATTCATTGATTTTTGCCATTGAAAAACATCATGTTATTCATATACCAGAAATGATTGAAGCTACTGACTGAATGAAAGGAGCTGGCATCTCACTCTCTTTGAATCTTCTTTATCATGCTAAGAGGAGCAGGAAAAAGCAAAAATTTCAGAATTGCACCTTGCAATGCGGAGAAATTACTGTTTGTGCATTTACAATATTCATTGATTTTTGCCATTGAAAAACGTCCAGAAATGATTGAAGCTACTGACTGAATGAAAGGAGCTGGCATCTCACTCTCTTTGAATCTTCTTTATCATGCTAAGAGGAGCAGGAAAAAGCAAAAAATTTCAGAATTGCAACTTGCAATGCGGAGAAATTACTGTTTGTGCATTTACAATATTCATTGATTTTTGCCATTGAAAAATCACATGTATATTCATATCAGAAATGATTGAAGCTACTGACTGAATGAAAGGAGCTGGCATCTCACTCTCTTTGAATCTTCTTTATCATGCTAAGAGGAGCAGGAAAAAGCCAAAAAATTTCAGAATTGCACCTTGCAATGCGGAGAAATTACTGTTTGTGCATTTACAATATTCATTGATTTTTGCCATTGAAAAACATCATGTTATTCATATACCAGAAATGATTGAAGCTACTGACTGAATGAAAGGAGCTGGCATCTCACTCTCTTTGAATCTTCTTTATCATGCTAAGAGGAGCAGGAAAAAGCAAAAAATTTCAGAATTGCACCTTGCAATGCGGAGAAATTACTGTTTGTGCATTTACAATATTCATTGATTTTTGCCATTGAAAAACGTCCAGAAATGATTGAAGCTACTGACTGAATGAAAGGAGCTGGCATCTCACTCTCTTTGAATCTTCTTTATCATGCTAAGAGGAGCAGGAAAAGCCAAAAATTTCAGAATTGCACCTTGCAATGCGGAGAAATTACTGTTTGTGCATTTGCAATATTCACTGATTTTTGCCATTGAAAAACAGTTATATCCAGAAATGATTGAAGCAACTGACTGAATGAAAGGAGCTGGCATCTCACTCTCTTTGAATCTTCTTTATCATGCTAAGAGGAGCAGGAAAAAAGCAAAAAATTTCAGAATTGCACCTTGCAATGCGGAGAAATTACTGTTTGTGCATTTACAATATTCATTGATTTTTGCCATTGAAAAACGTCCAGAAATGATTGAAGCTACTGACTGAATGAAAGGAGCTGGCATCTCACTCTCTTTGAATCTTCTTTATCATGCTAAGAGGAGCAGGAAAAAGCAAAAAATTTCAGAATTGCAACTTGCAATGCGGAGAAATTACTGTTTGTGCATTTACAATATTCATTGATTTTTGCCATTGAAAAACAATCATGTTATTCATATACCAGAAATGATTGAAGCTAGTGACTGAATGAAAGGAGCTGGCATCTCACTCTCTTTGAATCTTCTTTATCATGCTAAGAGGAGCAGGAAAAAAGCAAAAAATTTCAGAATTGCACCTTGCAATGCGGAGAAATTACTGTTTGTGCATTTACAATATTCATTGATTTTTGCCATTGAAAAACGTCCAGAAATGATTGAAGCTACTGACTGAATGAAAGGAGCTGGCATCTCACTCTCTTTGAATCTTCTTTATCATGCTAAGAGGAGCAGGAAAAAGCAAAAAATTTCAGAATTGCACCTTGCAATGCGGAGAAATTACTGTTTGTGCTTTTACAATATTCATTGATTTTTGCCATTGAAAAACATCATGTTATTCATATACCAGAAATGTTTGAAGCTACTGACTGAATGAAAGGAGCTGGCATCTCACTCTCTTTGAATCTTCTTTATCATGCTAAGAGGAGCAGGAAAAAGCAAAAAATTTCAGAATTGCACCTTGCAATGCGGAGAAATTACTGTTTGTGCATTTACAATATTCATTGATTTTTGCCATTGAAAAATGTCCAGAAATGATTGAAGCTGCTGACTGAATGAAAGGAGCTGGCATCTCACTCTCTTTGAATCTTCTTTATCATGCTAAGAGGAGCAGGAAAAAGCAAAAAATTTCAGAATTGCACCTTGCAATGCGGAGAAATTACTGTTTGTGCATTTATAATATTCATTGATTTTTGCCATTGAAAAACATCATGTTATTCATATACCAGAAATGATTGAAGCTACTGACTGAATGAAAGGAGCTGGCATCTCACTCTCTTTGAATCTTCTTTATCATGCTAAGAGGAGCAGGAAAAAGCAAAAAATTTCAGAATTGCACCTTGCAATGCGGAGAAATTACTGTTTGTGCATTTACAATATTCATTGATTTTTGCCATTGAAAAACGTCCAGAAATGATTGAAGCTACTGACTGAATGAAAGGAGCTGGCATCTCACTCTCTTTGAATCTTCTTTATCATGCTAAGAGGAGCAGGAAAAAGCAAAAAATTTCAGAATTGCACCTTGCAATGCGGGAGAAATTACTGTTTGTGCATTTACAATATTCATTGATTTTTGCCATTGAAAAACGTCCAGAAATGATTGAAGCTACTGACTGAATGAAAGGAGCTGGCATCTCACTCTCTTTGAATCTTCTTTATCATGCTAAGAGGAGCAGGAAAAAGCAAAAAATTTCAGAATTGCACCTTGCAATGCGGAGAAATTACTGTTTGTGCATTTACAATATTCATTGATTTTTGCCATTGAAAAACATCATGTTATTCATATACCAGAAATGTTTGAAGCTACTGACTGAATGAAAGGAGCTGGCATCTCACTCTCTTTGAATCTTCTTTATCATGCTAAGAGGAGCAGGAAAAAGCAAAAAATTTCAGAATTGCACCTTGCAATGCGGAGAAATTACTGTTTGTGCATTTACAATATTCATTGATTTTTGCCATTGAAAAACGTCCAGAAATGATTGAAGCTACTGACTGAATGAAAGGAGCTGGCATCTCACTCTCTTTGAATCTTCTTTATCATGCTAAGAGGAGCAGGAAAAAGCAAAAAATTTCAGAATTGCACCTTGCAATGCGGAGAAATTACTGTTTGTGCATTTACAATATTCATTGATTTTTGCCATTGAAAAACATCATGTTATTCATATACCAGAAATGATTGAAGCTACTGACTGAATGAAAGGAGCTGGCATCTCGCTCTCTTTGAATCTTCTTTATCATGCTAAGAGGAGCAGGAAAAAGCAAAAAATTTCAGAATTGCACCTTGCAATGCGGAGAAATTACTGTTTGTGCATTTACAATATTCATTGATTTTTGCCATTGAAAAACGTCCAGAAATGATTGAAGCTACTGACTGAATGAAAGGAGCTGGCATCTCACTCTCTTTGAATCTTCTTTATCATGCTAAGAGGAGCAGGAAAAAGTAAAAAATTTCAGAATTGCACCTTGCAATGTGGAGAAATTACTGTTTGTGCATTTACAATATTCATTGATTTTTGCCATTGAAAAACATCATGTTATTCATATACCAGAAATGATTGAAGCTACTGACTGAATGAAAGGAGCTGGCATCTCACTCTCTTTGAATCTTCTTTATCATGCTAAGAGGAGCAGGAAAAAGCAAAAAATTTCAGAATTGCACCTTGCAATGCGGAGAAATTACTGTTTGTGCATTTACAATATTCATTGATTTTTGCCATTGAAAAACGTCCAGAAATGATTGAAGCTACTGACTGAATGAAAGGAGCTGGCATCTCACTCTCTTTGAATCTTCTTTATCATGCTAAGAGGAGCAGGAAAAAGCAAAAAATTTCAGAATTGCACCTTGCAATGCGGAGAAATTACTGTTTGTGCTTTTACAATATTCATTGATTTTTGCCATTGAAAAACATCATGTTATTCATATACCAGAAATGTTTGAAGCTACTCACTGAATGAAAGGAGCTGGCATCTCACTCTCTTTGAATCTTCTTTATCATGCTAAGAGGAGCAGGAAAAAGCAAAAAATTTCAGAATTGCACCTTGCAATGCGGAGAAATTACTGTTTGTGCATTTACAATATTCATTGATTTTTGCCATTGAAAAACGTCCAGAAATGATTGAAGCTACTGACTGAATGAAAGGAGCTGGCATCTCACTCTCTTTGAATCTTCTTTATCATGCTAAGAGGAGCAGGAAAAAGCAAAAAATTTCAGAATTGCACCTTGCAATGCGGAGAAATTACTGTTTGTGCATTTACAATATTCATTGATTTTTGCCATTGAAAAACGTCCAGAAATGATTGAAGCTACTGACTGAATGAAAGGAGCTGGCATCTCACTCTCTTTGAATCTTCTTTATCATGCTAAGAGGAGCAGGAAAAAGCAAAAAATTTCAGAATTGCACCTTGCAATGCGGAGAAATTACTGTTTGTGCATTTACAATATTCATTGATTTTTGCCATTGAAAAACATCATGTTATTCATATACCAGAAATGATTGAAGCTACTGACTGAATGAAAGGAGCTGGCATCTCACTCTCTTTTAATCTTCTTTATCATGCTAAGAGGAGCAGGAAAAAGCAAAAAATTTCAGAATTGCACCTTGCAATGCGGAGAAATTACTGTTTGTGCATTTACAATATTCATTGATTTTTGCCATTGAAAAACGTCCAGAAATGATTGAAGCTACTGACTGAATGAAAGGAGCTGGCATCTCACTCTCTTTGAATCTTCTTTATCATGCTAAGAGGAGCAGGAAAAAGCAAAAAATTTCAGAATTGCACCTTGCAATGCGGAGAAATTACTGTTTGTGCATTTACAATATTCATTGATTTTTGCCATTGAAAAACATCATGTTATTCATATACCAGAAATGATTGAAGCTACTGACTGAATGAAAGGAGCTGGCATCTCGCTCTCTTTGAATCTTCTTTATCATGCTAAGAGGAGCAGGAAAAAGCAAAAAATTTCAGAATTGCACCTTGCAATGCGGAGAAATTACTGTTTGTGCATTTACAATATTCATTGATTTTTGCCATTGAAAAACGTCCAGAAATGATTGAAGCTACTGACTGAATGAAAGGAGCTGGCATCTCACTCTCTTTGAATCTTCTTTATCATGCTAAGAGGAGCAGGAAAAAGCAAAAAATTTCAGAATTGCACCTTGCAATGTGGAGAAATTACTGTTTGTGCATTTACAATATTCATTGATTTTTGCCATTGAAAAACATCATGTTATTCATATACCAGAAATGATTGAAGCTACTGACTGAATGAAAGGAGCTGGCATCTCACTCTCTTTGAATCTTCTTTATCATGCTAAGAGGAGCAGGAAAAAGCAAAAAATTTCAGAATTGCACCTTGCAATGCGGAGAAATTACTGTTTGTGCATTTACAATATTCATTGATTTTTGCCATTGAAAAACGTCCAGAAATGATTGAAGCTACTGACTGAATGAAAGGAGCTGGCATCTCACTCTCTTTGAATCTTCTTTATCATGCTAAGAGGAGCAGGAAAAAGCAAAAAATTTCAGAATTGCACCTTGCAATGCGGAGAAATTACTGTTTGTGCTTTTACAATATTCATTGATTTTTGCCATTGAAAAACATCATGTTATTCATATACCAGAAATGTTTGAAGCTACTGACTGAATGAAAGGAGCTGGCATCTCACTCTCTTTGAATCTTCTTTATCATGCTAAGAGGAGCAGGAAAAAGCAAAAAATTTCAGAATTGCACCTTGCAATGCGGAGAAATTACTGTTTGTGCATTTACAATATTCATTGATTTTTGCCATTGAAAAACGTCCAGAAATGATTGAAGCTACTGACTGAATGAAAGGAGCTGGCATCTCACTCTCTTTGAATCTTCTTTATCATGCTAAGAGGAGCAGGAAAAAGCAAAAAATTTCAGAATTGCACCTTGCAATGCGGAGAAATTACTGTTTGTGCATTTACAATATTCATTGATTTTTGCCATTGAAAAACGTCCAGAAATGATTGAAGCTACTGACTGAATGAAAGGAGCTGGCATCTCACTCTCTTTGAATCTTCTTTATCATGCTAAGAGGAGCAGGAAAAAGCAAAAAATTTCAGAATTGCAACTTGCAATGCGGAGAAATTACTGTTTGTGCATTTACAATATTCATTGATTTTTGCCATTGAAAAACATCATGTTATTCATATACCAGAAATGATTGAAGCCACTGACTGAATGAAAGGAGCTGGCATCTCACTCTCTTTGAATCTTCTTTATCATGCTAAGAGGAGTAGGAAAAAGCAAAAAATTTCAGAATTGCACCTTGCAATGCGGAGAAATTACTGTTTGTGCATTTACAATATTCATTGATTTTTGCCATTGAAAAACGTCCAGAAATGATTGAAGCTACTGACTGAATGAAAGGAGCTGGCATCTCACTCTCTTTGAATCTTCTTTATCATGCTAAGAGGAGCAGGAAAAAGCAAAAAATTTCAGAATTGCACCTTGCAATGCGGAGAAATTACTGTTTGTGCATTTACAATATTCATTGATTTTTGCCATTGAAAAACATCATGTTATTCATATACCAGAAATGATTGAAGCTACTGACTGAATGAAAGGAGCTGGCATCTCACTCTCTTTTAATCTTCTTTATCATGCTAAGAGGAGCAGGAAAAAGCAAAAAATTTCAGAATTGCACCTTGCAATGCGGAGAAATTACTGTTTGTGCATTTACAATATTCATTGATTTTTGCCATTGAAAAACGTCCAGAAATGATTGAAGCTACTGACTGAATGAAAGGAGCTGGCATCTCACTCTCTTTGAATCTTCTTTATCATGCTAAGAGGAGCAGGAAAAAGCAAAAAATTTCAGAATTGCACCTTGCAATGCGGAGAAATTACTGTTTGTGCATTTACAATATTCATTGATTTTTGCCATTGAAAAACATCATGTTATTCATATACCAGAAATGATTGAAGCTACTGACTGAATGAAAGGAGCTGGCATCTCGCTCTCTTTGAATCTTCTTTATCATGCTAAGAGGAGCAGGAAAAAGCAAAAAATTTCAGAATTGCACCTTGCAATGCGGAGAAATTACTGTTTGTGCATTTACAATATTCATTGATTTTTGCCATTGAAAAACGTCCAGAAATGATTGAAGCTACTGACTGAATGAAAGGAGCTGGCATCTCACTCTCTTTGAATCTTCTTTATCATGCTAAGAGGAGCAGGAAAAAGCAAAAAATTTCAGAATTGCACCTTGCAATGTGGAGAAATTACTGTTTGTGCATTTACAATATTCATTGATTTTTGCCATTGAAAAACATCATGTTATTCATATACCAGAAATGATTGAAGCTACTGACTGAATGAAAGGAGCTGGCATCTCACTCTCTTTGAATCTTCTTTATCATGCTAAGAGGAGCAGGAAAAAGCAAAAAATTTCAGAATTGCACCTTGCAATGCGGAGAAATTACTGTTTGTGCATTTACAATATTCATTGATTTTTGCCATTGAAAAACGTCCAGAAATGATTGAAGCTACTGACTGAATGAAAGGAGCTGGCATCTCACTCTCTTTGAATCTTCTTTATCATGCTAAGAGGAGCAGGAAAAAGCAAAAAATTTCAGAATTGCACCTTGCAATGCGGAGAAATTACTGTTTGTGCTTTTACAATATTCATTGATTTTTGCCATTGAAAAACATCATGTTATTCATATACCAGAAATGTTTGAAGCTACTGACTGAATGAAAGGAGCTGGCATCTCACTCTCTTTGAATCTTCTTTATCATGCTAAGAGGAGCAGGAAAAAGCAAAAAATTTCAGAATTGCACCTTGCAATGCGGAGAAATTACTGTTTGTGCATTTACAATATTCATTGATTTTTGCCATTGAAAAACGTCCAGAAATGATTGAAGCTACTGACTGAATGAAAGGAGCTGGTATCTCACTCTCTTTGAATCTTCTTTATCATGCTAAGAGGAGCAGGAAAAAGCAAAAAATTTCAGAATTGCACCTTGCAATGCGGAGAAATTACTGTTTGTGCATTTACAATATTCATTGATTTTTGCCATTGAAAAACGTCCAGAAATGATTGAAGCTACTGACTGAATGAAAGGAGCTGGCATCTCACTCTCTTTGAATCTTCTTTATCATGCTAAGAGGAGCAGGAAAAAGCAAAAAATTTCAGAATTGCAACTTGCAATGCGGAGAAATTACTGTTTGTGCATTTACAATATTCATTGATTTTTGCCATTGAAAAACATCATGTTATTCATATACCAGAAATGATTGAAGCCACTGACTGAATGAAAGGAGCTGGCATCTCACTCTCTTTGAATCTTCTTTATCATGCTAAGAGGAGTAGGAAAAAGCAAAAAATTTCAGAATTGCACCTTGCAATGCGGAGAAATTACTGTTTGTGCATTTACAATATTCATTGATTTTTGCCATTGAAAAACGTCCAGAAATGATTGAAGCTACTGACTGAATGAAAGGAGCTGGCATCTCACTCTCTTTGAATCTTCTTTATCATGCTAAGAGGAGCAGGAAAAAGCAAAAAATTTCAGAATTGCACCTTGCAATGCGGAGAAATTACTGTTTGTGCATTTACAATATTCATTGATTTTTGCCATTGAAAAACGTCCAGAAATGATTGAAGCTACTGACTGAATGAAAGGAGCTGGCATCTCACTCTCTTTGAATCTTCTTTATCATGCTAAGAGGAGCAGGAAAAAGCAAAAAATTTCAGAATTGCACCTTGCAATGCGGAGAAATTACTGTTTGTGCATTTACAATATTCATTGATTTTTGCCATTGAAAAACGTCCAGAAATGATTGAAGCTACTGACTGAATGAAAGGAGCTGGCATCTCACTCTCTTTGAATCTTCTTTATCATGCTAAGAGGAGCAGGAAAAAGCAAAAAATTTCAGAATTGCACCTTGCAATGCGGAGAAATTACTGTTTGTGCATTTACAATATTCATTGATTTTTGCCATTGAAAAACGTCCAGAAATGATTGAAGCTACTGACTGAATGAAAGGAGCTGGCATCTCACTCTCTTTGAATCTTCTTTATCATGCTAAGAGGAGCAGGAAAAAGCAAAAAATTTCAGAATTGCACCTTGCAATGCGGAGAAATTACTGTTTGTGCATTTACAATATTCATTGATTTTTGCCATTGAAAAACGTCCAGAAATGATTGAAGCTACTGACTGAATGAAAGGAGCTGGCATCTCACTCTCTTTGAATCTTCTTTATCATGCTAAGAGGAGCAGGAAAAAGCAAAAAATTTCAGAATTGCACCTTGCAATGCGGAGAAATTACTGTTTGTGCATTTACAATATTCATTGATTTTTGCCATTGAAAAACATCATGTTATTCATATACCAGAAATGATTGAAGCTACTGACTGAATGAAAGGAGCTGGCATCTCACTCTCTTTGAATCTTCTTTATCATGCTAAGAGGAGCAGGAAAAAGCAAAAAATTTCAGAATTGCACCTTGCAATGCGGAGAAATTACTGTTTGTGCATTTACAATATTCATTGATTTTTGCCATTGAAAAACGTCCAGAAATGATTGAAGCTACTGACTGAATGAAAGGAGCTGGCATCTCACTCTCTTTGAATCTTCTTTATCATGCTAAGAGGAGCAGGAAAAAGCAAAAAATTTCAGAATTGCACCTTGCAATGCGGAGAAATTACTGTTTGTGCATTTACAATATACATTGATTTTTGCCATTGAAAAACATCATGTTATTCATATACCAGAAATGTTTGAAGCTACTGACTGAATGAAAGGAGCTGGCATCTCACTCTCTTTGAATCTTCTTTATCATGCTAAGAGGAGCAGGAAAAAGCAAAAAATTTCAGAATTGCACCTTGCAATGCGGAGAAATTACTGTTTGTGCATTTACAATATTCATTGATTTTTGCCATTGAAAAACGTCCAGAAATAATTGAAGCTACTGACTGAATGAAAGGAGCTGGCATCTCACTCTCTTTGAATCTTCTTTATCATGCTAAGAGGAGCAGGAAAAAGCAAAAAATTTCAGAATTGCAACTTGCAATGCGGAGAAATTACTGTTTGTGCATTTACAATATTCATTGATTTTTGCCATTGAAAAACATCATGTTATTCATATACCAGAAATGATTGAAGCTAGTGACTGAATGAAAGGAGCTGGCATCTCACTCTCTTTGAATCTTCTTTATCATGCTAAGAGGAGCAGGAAAAAGCAAAAAATTTCAGAATTGCACCTTGCAATGCGGAGAAATTACTGTTTGTGCATTTACAATATTCATTGATTTTTGCCATTGAAAAACATCCAGAAATGATTGAAGCTACTGACTGAATGAAAGGAGCTGGCATCTCACTCTCTTTGAATCTTCTTTATCATGCTAAGAGGAGCAGGAAAAAGCAAAAAATTTCAGAATTGCACCTTGCAATGCGGAGAAATTACTGTTTGTGCTTTTACAATATTCATTGATTTTTGCCATTGAAAAACATCATGTTATTCATATACCAGAAATGTTTGAAGCTACTGACTGAATGAAAGGAGCTGGCATCTCACTCTCTTTGAATCTTCTTTATCATGCTAAGAGGAGCAGGAAAAAGCAAAAAATTTCAGAATTGCACCTTGCAATGCGGAGAAATTACTGTTTGTGCATTTACAATATTCATTGATTTTTGCCATTGAAAAATGTCCAGAAATGATTGAAGCTGCTGACTGAATGAAAGGAGCTGGCATCTCACTCTCTTTGAATCTTCTTTATCATGCTAAGAGGAGCAGGAAAAAGCAAAAAATTTCAGAATTGCACCTTGCAATGCGGAGAAATTACTGTTTGTGCATTTACAATATTCATTGATTTTTGCCATTGAAAAACATCATGTTATTCATATACCAGAAATGATTGAAGCTACTGACTGAATGAAAGGAGCTGGCATCTCACTCTCTTTGAATCTTCTTTATCATGCTAAGAGGAGCAGGAAAAAGCAAAAAATTTCAGAATTGCACCTTGCAATGCGGAGAAATTACTGTTTGTGCATTTACAATATTCATTGATTTTTGCCATTGAAAAACGTCCAGAAATGATTGAAGCTACTGACTGAATGAAAGGAGCTGGCATCTCACTCTCTTTGAATCTTCTTTATCATGCTAAGAGGAGCAGGAAAAAGCAAAATATTTCAGAATTGCACCTTGCAATGCGGAGAAATTACTGTTTGTGCATTTACAATATTCATTGATTTTTGCCATTGAAAAACGTCCAGAAATGATTGAAGCTACTGACTGAATGAAAGGAGCTGGCATCTCACTCTCTTTGAATCTTCTTTATCATGCTAAGAGGAGCAGGAAAAAGCAAAAAATTTCAGAATTGCACCTTGCAATGCGGAGAAATTACTGTTTGTGCATTTACAATATTCATTGATTTTTGCCATTGAAAAACATCATGTTATTCATATACCAGAAATGTTTGAAGCTACTGACTGAATGAAAGGAGCTGGCATCTCACTCTCTTTGAATCTTCTTTATCATGCTAAGAGGAGCAGGAAAAAGCAAAAAATTTCAGAATTGCACCTTGCAATGCGGAGAAATTACTGTTTGTGCATTTACAATATTCATTGATTTTTGCCATTGAAAAACGTCCAGAAATGATTGAAGCTACTGACTGAATGAAAGGAGCTGGCATCTCACTCTCTTTGAATCTTCTTTATCATGCTAAGAGGAGCAGGAAAAAGCAAAAAATTTCAGAATTGCACCTTGCAATGCGGAGAAATTACTGTTTGTGCATTTACAATATTCATTGATTTTTGCCATTGAAAAACATCATGTTATTCATATACCAGAAATGATTGAAGCTACTGACTGAATGAAAGGAGCTGGCATCTCGCTCTCTTTGAATCTTCTTTATCATGCTAAGAGGAGCAGGAAAAAGCAAAAAATTTCAGAATTGCACCTTGCAATGCGGAGAAATTACTGTTTGTGCATTTACAATATTCATTGATTTTTGCCATTGAAAAACGTCCAGAAATGATTGAAGCTACTGACTGAATGAAAGGAGCTGGCATCTCACTCTCTTTGAATCTTCTTTATCATGCTAAGAGGAGCAGGAAAAAGTAAAAAATTTCAGAATTGCACCTTGCAATGTGGAGAAATTACTGTTTGTGCATTTACAATATTCATTGATTTTTGCCATTGAAAAACATCATGTTATTCATATACCAGAAATGATTGAAGCTACTGACTGAATGAAAGGAGCTGGCATCTCACTCTCTTTGAATCTTCTTTATCATGCTAAGAGGAGCAGGAAAAAGCAAAAAATTTCAGAATTGCACCTTGCAATGCGGAGAAATTACTGTTTGTGCATTTACAATATTCATTGATTTTTGCCATTGAAAAACGTCCAGAAATGATTGAAGCTACTGACTGAATGAAAGGAGCTGGCATCTCACTCTCTTTGAATCTTCTTTATCATGCTAAGAGGAGCAGGAAAAAGCAAAAAATTTCAGAATTGCACCTTGCAATGCGGAGAAATTACTGTTTGTGCTTTTACAATATTCATTGATTTTTGCCATTGAAAAACATCATGTTATTCATATACCAGAAATGTTTGAAGCTACTCACTGAATGAAAGGAGCTGGCATCTCACTCTCTTTGAATCTTCTTTATCATGCTAAGAGGAGCAGGAAAAAGCAAAAAATTTCAGAATTGCACCTTGCAATGCGGAGAAATTACTGTTTGTGCATTTACAATATTCATTGATTTTTGCCATTGAAAAACGTCCAGAAATGATTGAAGCTACTGACTGAATGAAAGGAGCTGGCATCTCACTCTCTTTGAATCTTCTTTATCATGCTAAGAGGAGCAGGAAAAAGCAAAAAATTTCAGAATTGCACCTTGCAATGCGGAGAAATTACTGTTTGTGCATTTACAATATTCATTGATTTTTGCCATTGAAAAACGTCCAGAAATGATTGAAGCTACTGACTGAATGAAAGGAGCTGGCATCTCACTCTCTTTGAATCTTCTTTATCATGCTAAGAGGAGCAGGAAAAAGCAAAAAATTTCAGAATTGCACCTTGCAATGCGGAGAAATTACTGTTTGTGCATTTACAATATTCATTGATTTTTGCCATTGAAAAACATCATGTTATTCATATACCAGAAATGATTGAAGCTACTGACTGAATGAAAGGAGCTGGCATCTCACTCTCTTTGAATCTTCTTTATCATGCTAAGAGGAGCAGGAAAAAGCAAAAAATTTCAGAATTGCACCTTGCAATGCGGAGAAATTACTGTTTGTGCATTTACAATATTCATTGATTTTTGCCATTGAAAAACGTCCAGAAATGATTGAAGCTACTGACTGAATGAAAGGAGCTGGCATCTCACTCTCTTTGAATCTTCTTTATCATGCTAAGAGGAGCAGGAAAAAGCAAAAAATTTCAGAATTGCACCTTGCAATGCGGAGAAATTACTGTTTGTGCATTTACAATATTCATTGATTTTTGCCATTGAAAAACGTCCAGAAATGATTGAAGCTACTGACTGAATGAAAGGAGCTGGCATCTCACTCTCTTTGAATCTTCTTTATCATGCTAAGAGGAGCAGGAAAAAGCAAAAAATTTCAGAATTGCACCTTGCAATGCGGAGAAATTACTGTTTGTGCATTTACAATATTCATTGATTTTTGCCATTGAAAAACGTCCAGAAATGATTGAAGCTACTGACTGAATGAAAGTAGCTGGCATCTCACTCTCTTTGAATCTTCTTTATCATGCTAAGAGGAGCAGGAAAAAGCAAAAAATTTCAGAATTGCACCTTGCAATGCGGAGAAATTACTGTTTGTGCATTTACAATATTCATTGATTTTTGCCATTGAAAAACATCATGTTATTCATATACCAGAAATGTTTGAAGCTACTGACTGAATGAAAGGAGCTGGCATCTCACTCTCTTTGAATCTTCTTTATCATGCTAAGAGGAGCAGGAAAAAGCAAAAAATTTCAGAATTGCACCTTGCAATGCGGAGAAATTACTGTTTGTGCATTTACAATATTCATTGATTTTTGCCATTGAAAAACGTCCAGAAATGATTGAAGCTACTGACTGAATGAAAGTAGCTGGCATCTCACTCTCTTTGAATCTTCTTTATCATGCTAAGAGGAGCAGGAAAAAGCAAAAAATTTCAGAATTGCACCTTGCAATGCGGAGAAATTACTGTTTGTGCATTTACAATATTCATTGATTTTTGCCATTGAAAAACGTCCAGAAATGATTGAAGCTACTGACTGAATGAAAGGAGCTGGCATCTCACTCTCTTTGAATCTTCTTTATCATTCTAAGAGGAGCAGGAAAAAGCAAAAAATTTCAGAATTGCAACTTGCAATGCGGAGAAATTACTGTTTGTGCATTTACAATATTCATTGATTTTTGCCATTGAAAAACATCATGTTATTCATATACCAGAAATGATTGAAGCTACTGACTGAATGAAAGGAGCTGGCATCTCACTCTCTTTGAATCTTCTTTATCATGCTAAGAGGAGCAGGAAAAAGCAAAAAATTTCAGAATTGCACCTTGCAATGCGGAGAAATTACTGTTTGTGCATTTACAATATTCATTGATTTTTGCCATTGAAAAACGTCCAGAAATGATTGAAGCTACTGACTGAATGAAAGGAGCTGGCATCTCACTCTCTTTGAATCTTCTTTATCATGCTAAGAGGAGCAGGAAAAAGCAAAAAATTTCAGAATTGCACCTTGCAATGCGGAGAAATTACTGTTTGTGCATTTACAATATTCATTGATTTTTGCCATTGAAAAACGTCCAGAAATGATTGAAGCTACTGACTGAATGAAAGGAGCTGGCATCTCACTCTCTTTGAATCTTCTTTATCATGCTAAGAGGAGCAGGAAAAAGCAAAAAATTTCAGAATTGCACCTTGCAATGCGGAGAAATTACTGTTTGTGCATTTACAATATTCATTAATTTTTGCCATTGAAAAACATCATGTTATTCATATCCCAGAAATGTTTGAAGCTACTGACTGAATGAAAGAAGCTGGCATCTCACTCTCTATGAATCTTCTTTATCATGCTAAGAGGAGCAGGAAAAAGCAAAAAATTTCAGAATTGCACCTTGCAATGCGGAGAAATTACTGTTTGTGCATTTACAATATTCATTGATTTTTGCCATTGAAAAACGTCCAGAAATGATTGAAGCTACTGACTGAATGAAAGGAGCTGGCATCTCACTCTCTTTGAATCTTCTTTATCATGCTAAGAGGAGCAGGAAAAAGCAAAAAATTTCAGAATTGCACCTTGCAATGCGGAGAAATTACTGTTTGTGCATTTACAATATTCATTGATTTTTGCCATTGAAAAACATCATGTTATTCATATACCAGAAATGTTTGAAGCTACTGACTGAATGAAAGGAGCTGGCATCTCACTCTCTTTGAATCTTCTTTATCATGCTAAGAGGAGCAGGAAAAAGCAAAAAATTTCAGAATTGCACCTTGCAATGCGGAGAAATTACTGTTTGTGCATTTACAATATTCATTGATTTTTGCCATTGAAAAACGTCCAGAAATGATTGAAGCTACTGACTGAATGAAAGGAGCTGGCATCTCACTCTCTTTGAATCTTCTTTATCATGCTAAGAGGAGCAGGAAAATGCAAGAAATTTCAGAATTGCACCTTGCAATGCGGAGAAATTACTGTTTGTGCATTTACAATATTCATTGATTTTTGCCATTGAAAAACATCCAGAAATGATTGAAGCTACTGACTGAATGAAAGGAGCTGGCATCTCACTCTCTTTGAATCTTCTTTATCATGCTAAGAGGAGCAGGAAAAAGCCAAAAATTTCAGAATTGCACCTTGCAATGCGGAGAAATTACTGTTTGTGCATTTACAATATTCATTGATTTTTGCCATTGAAAAACATCATGTTATTCATATACCAGAAATGATTGAAGCTACTGACTGAATGAAAGGAGCTGGCATCTCACTCTCTTTGAATCTTCTTTATCATGCAAAGAGGAGCAGGAAAAAGCAAAAAATTTCAGAATTGCACCTTGCAATGCGGAGAAATTACTGTTTGTGCATTTACAATATTCATTGATTTTTGCCATTGAAAAACGTCCAGAAATGATTGAAGCTACTGACTGAATGAAAGGAGCTGGCATCTCACTCTCTTTGAATCTTCTTTATCATGCTAAGAGGAGCAGGAAAAAGCAAAAAATTTCAGAATTGCACCTTGCAATGCGGAGAAATTACTGTTTGTGCATTTACAATATTCATTGATTTTTGCCATTGAAAAACGTCCAGAAATGATTGAAGCAACTGACTGAATGAAAGGAGCTGGCATCTCACTCTCTTTGAATCTTCTTTATCATGCTAAGAGGAGCAGGAAAAAGCAAAAAATTTCAGAATTGCACCTTGCAATGCGGAGAAATTACTGTTTGTGCATTTACAATATTCATTGATTTTTGCCATTGAAAAACGTCCAGAAATAATTGAAGCTACTGACTGAATGAAAGGAGCTGGCATCTCACTCTCTTTGAATCTTCTTTATCATGCTAAGAGGAGCAGGAAAAAGCAAAAAATTTCAGAATTGCAACTTGCAATGCGGAGAAATTACTGTTTGTGCATTTACAATATTCATTGATTTTTGCCATTGAAAAACATCATGTTATTCATATACCAGAAATGATTGAAGCTACTGACTGAATGAAAGGAGCTGGCATCTCACTCTCTTTGAATCTTCTTTATCATGCTAAGAGGAGCAGGAAAAAGCAAAAAATTTCAGAATTGCACCTTGCAATGCGGAGAAATTACTGTTTGTGCATTTACAATATTCATTGATTTTTGCCATTGAAAAACATCCAGAAATGATTGAAGCTACTGACTGAATGAAAGGAGCTGGCATCTCACTCTCTTTGAATCTTCTTTATCATGCTAAGAGGAGCAGGAAAAAGCAAAAAATTTCAGAATTGCACCTTGCAATGCGGAGAAATTACTGTTTGTGCTTTTACAATATTCATTGATTTTTGCCATTGAAAAACATCATGTTATTCATATACCAGAAATGTTTGAAGCTACTGACTGAATGAAAGGAGCTGGCATCTCACTCTCTTTGAATCTTCTTTATCATGCTAAGAGGAGCAGGAAAAAGCAAAAAATTTCAGAATTGCACCTTGCAATGCGGAGAAATTACTGTTTGTGCATTTACAATATTCATTGATTTTTGCCATTGAAAAATGTCCAGAAATGATTGAAGCTGCTGACTGAATGAAAGGAGCTGGCATCTCACTCTCTTTGAATCTTCTTTATCATGCTAAGAGGAGCAGGAAAAAGCAAAAAATTTCAGAATTGCACCTTGCAATGCGGAGAAATTACTGTTTGTGCATTTACAATATTCATTGATTTTTGCCATTGAAAAACATCATGTTATTCATATACCAGAAATGATTGAAGCTACTGACTGAATGAAAGGAGCTGGCATCTCACTCTCTTTGAATCTTCTTTATCATGCTAAGAGGAGCAGGAAAAAGCAAAAAATTTCAGAATTGCACCTTGCAATGCGGAGAAATTACTGTTTGTGCATTTACAATATTCATTGATTTTTGCCATTGAAAAACGTCCAGAAATGATTGAAGCTACTGACTGAATGAAAGGAGCTGGCATCTCACTCTCTTTGAATCTTCTTTATCATGCTAAGAGGAGCAGGAAAAAGCAAAAAATTTCAGAATTGCACCTTGCAATGCGGAGAAATTACTGTTTGTGCATTTACAATATTCATTGATTTTTGCCATTGAAAAACGTCCAGAAATGATTGAAGCTACTGACTGAATGAAAGGAGCTGGCATCTCACTCTCTTTGAATCTTCTTTATCATGCTAAGAGGAGCAGGAAAAAGCAAAAAATTTCAGAATTGCACCTTGCAATGCGGAGAAATTACTGTTTGTGCTTTTACAATATTCATTGATTTTTGCCATTGAAAAACATCATGTTATTCATATACCAGAAATGTTTGAAGCTACTGACTGAATGAAAGGAGCTGGCATCTCACTCTCTTTGAATCTTCTTTATCATGCTAAGAGGAGCAGGAAAAAGCAAAAAATTTCAGAATTGCACCTTGCCATGCGGAGAAATTACTGTTTGTGCATTTACAATATTCATTGATTTTTGCCATTGAAAAACGTCCAGAAATGATTGAAGCTACTGACTGAATGAATGGAGCTGGCATCTCACTCTCTTTGAATCTTCTTTATCATGCTAAGAGGAGCAGGAAAAAGCAAAAAATTTCAGAATTGCACCTTGCAATGCGGAGAAATTACTGTTTGTGCATTTACAATATTCATTGATTTTTGCCATTGAAAAACGTCCAGAAATGATTGAAGCTACTGACTGAATGAAAGGAGCTGGCATCTCACTCTCTTTGAATCTTCTTTATCATGCTAAGAGGAGCAGGAAAAAGCAAAAAATTTCAGAATTGCAACTTGCAATGCGGAGAAATTACTGTTTGTGCATTTACAATATTCATTGATTTTTGCCATTGAAAAACATCATGTTATTCATATACCAGAAATGATTGAAGCTACTGACTGAATGAAAGGAGCTGGCATCTCACTCTCTTTGAATCTTCTTTATCATGCTAAGAGGAGCAGGAAAAAGCAAAAAATTTCAGAATTGCACCTTGCAATGCGGAGAAATTACTGTTTGTGCATTTACAATATTCATTGATTTTTGCCATTGAAAAACGTCCAGAAATGATTGAAGCTACTGACTGAATGAAAGGAGCTGGCATCTCACTCTCTTTGAATCTTCTTTATCATGCTAAGAGGAGCAGGAAAAAGCAAAAAATTTCAGAATTGCACCTTGCAATGCGGAGAAATTACTGTTTGTGCTTTTACAATATTCATTGATTTTTGCCATTGAAAAACATCATGTTATTCATATACCAGAAATGTTTGAAGCTACTGACTGAATGAAAGGAGCTGGCATCTCACTCTCTTTGAATCTTCTTTATCATGCTAAGAGGAGCAGGAAAAAGCAAAAAATTTCAGAATTGCACCTTGCAATGCGGAGAAATTACTGTTTGTGCATTTACAATATTCATTGATTTTTGCCATTGAAAAACGTCCAGAAATGATTGAAGCTACTGACTGAATGAAAGGAGCTGGCATCTCACTCTCTTTGAATCTTCCTTATCATGCTAAGAGGAGCAGGAAAAAGCAAAAGATTTCAGAATTGCACCTTGCAATGCGGAGAAATTACTGTTTGTGCATTTACAATATTCATTGATTTTTGCCATTGAAAAACGTCCAGAAATGATTGAAGCTACTGACTGAATGAAAGGAGCTGGCATCTCACTCTCTTTGAATCTTCTTTATCATGCTAAGAGGAGCAGGAAAAAGCAAAAAATTTCAGAATTGCACCTTGCAATGCGGAGAAATTACTGTTTGTGCTTTTACAATATTCATTGATTTTTGCCATTGAAAAACATCATGTTATTCATATACCAGAAATGTTTGAAGCTACTGACTGAATGAAAGGAGCTGGCATCTCACTCTCTTTGAATCTTCTTTATCATGCTAAGAGGAGCAGGAAAAAGCAAAAAATTTCAGAATTGCACCTTGCAATGCGGAGAAATTACTGTTTGTGCATTTACAATATTCATTGATTTTTGCCATTGAAAAACGTCCAGAAATGATTGAAGCTACTGACTGAATGAAAGGAGCTGGCATCTCACTCTCTTTGAATCTTCTTTATCATGCTAAGAGGAGCAGGAAAAAGCAAAAAATTTCAGAATTGCACCTTGCAATGCGGAGAAATTACTGTTTGTGCATTTACAATATTCATTGATTTTTGCCATTGAAAAACGTCCAGAAATGATTGAAGCTACTGACTGAATTAAAGGAGCTGGCATCTCACTCTCTTTGAATCTTCTTTATCATGCTAAGAGGAGCAGGAAAAAGCAAAAAATTTCAGAATTGCAACTTGCAATGCGGAGAAATTACTGTTTGTGCATTTACAATATTCACTGATTTTTGCCATTGAAAAACATCATGTTATTCATATACCAGAAATGATTGAAGCTACTGACTGAATGAAAGGAGCTGGCATCTCACTCTCCGTGAATCTTCTTTATCATGCTAAGAGGAGCAGGAAAAAGAAAAAAATTTCAGAATTGCACCTTGCAATGCGGAGAAATTACTGTTTGTGCACTTACAATATTCATTGATTTTTGCCATTGAAAAACGTCCAGAAATGATTGAAGCTACTGACTGAATGAAAGGAGCTGGCATCTCACTCTCTTTGAATCTTCTTTACCATGCTAAGAGGAGCAGGAAAAAGCAAAAAATTTCAGAATTGCACCTTGCAATGCGGAGAAATTACTGTTTGTGCTTTTACAATATTCATTGATTTTTGCCATTGAAAAACATCATGTTATTCATATACCAGAAATGTTTGAAGCTAATGACTGAATGAAAGGAGCTGGCATCTCACTCTCTTTGAATCTTCTTTATCATGCTAAGAGGAGCAGGAAAAAGCAAAAAATTTCAGAATTGCACCTTGCAATGCGGAGAAATTACTGTTTGTGCATTTACAATATTCATTGATTTTTGCCATTGAAAAACGTCCAGAAATGATTGAAGCTACTGACTGAATGAAAGGAGCTGGCATCTCACTCTCTTTGAATCTTCTTTATCATGCTAAGAGGAGCAGGAAAAAGCAAAAAATTTCAGAATTGCACCTTGCAATGCGGAGAAATTACTGTTTGTGCATTTACAATATTCATTGATTTTTGCCATTGAAAAACGTCCAGAAATGATTGAAGCTACTGACTGAATGAAAGGAGCTGGCATCTCACTCTCTTTGAATCTTCTTTATCATGCTAAGAGGAGCAGGAAAAAGCAAAAAATTTCAGAATTGCACCTTGCAATGCGGAGAAATTACTGTTTGTGCATTTACAATATTCATTGATTTTTGCCATTGAAAAACATCATGTTATTCATATACCAGAAATGATTGAAGCTACTGACTGAATGAAAGGAGCTGGCATCTTACTCTCTTTGAATCTTCTTTGTCATGCTAAGAGGAGCAGGAAAAAGCAAAAAATTTCAGAATTGCACCTTGCAATGCGGAGAAATTACTGTTTGTGCATTTACAATATTCATTGATTTTTGCCATTGAAAAACGTCCAGAAATGATTGAAGCTACTGACTGAATGAAAGGAGCTGGCATCTCACTCTCTTTGAATCTTCTTTATCATGCTAAGAGGAGCAGGAAAAAGCAAAAAATTCAGAATTGCACCTTGCAATGCGGAGAAATTACTGCTTGTGCATTTACAATATTCATTGATTTTTGCCATTGAAAAACGTCCAGAAATGATTGAAGCTACTGACTGAATGAAAGGAGCTGGCATCTCACTCTTTTTCAATCTTCTTTATCATGCTAAGAGGAGCAGGAAAAAGCAAAAAATTTCAGAATTGCACCTTGCAATGCGGAGAAATTACTGTTTGTGCATTTACAATATTCATTGATTTTTGCCATTGAAAAACATCATGTTATTCATATACCAGAAATGTTTGAAGCTACTGACTGAATGAAAGGAGCTGGCATCTCACTCTCTTTGAATCTTCTTTATCATGCTAAGAGGAGCAGGAAAAAGCAAAAAATTTCAGAATTGCACCTTGCAATGCGGAGAAATTACTGTTTGTGCATTTACAATATTCATTGATTTTTGCCATTGAAAAACGTCCAGAAATGATTGAAGCTACTGACTGAATGAAAGGAGCTGGCATCTCACTCTCTTTGAATCTTCTTTATCATGCTAAGAGGAGCAGGAAAAAGCAAAAAATTTCAGAATTGCACCTTGCAATGCGGAGAATTACTGTTTGTGCATTTACAATATTCATTGATTTTTGCCATTGAAAAATGTCCAGAAATGATTGAAGCTACTGACTGAATGAAAGGAGCTGGCATCTCACTCTCTTTGAATCTTCTTTATCATGCTAAGAGGAGCAGGAAAAAGCAAAAAATTTCAGAATTGCACCTTGCAATGCGGAGAAATTACTCTTTGTGCATTTACAATATTCATTGATTTTTGCCATTGAAAAACATCATGTTATTCATATACCAGAAATGTTTGAAGCTACTGACTGAATGAAAGGAGCTGGCATCTCACTCTCTTTGAATCTTCTTTATCATGCTAAGAGGAGCAGGAAAAAGCAAAAAATTTCAGAATTGCACCTTGCAATGCGGAGAAATTACTGTTTGTGCATTTACAATATTCATTGATTTTTGCCATTGAAAAACATCATGTTATTCATATACCAGAAATGTTTGAAGCTACTGACTGAATGAAAGGAGCTGGCATCTCACTCTCTTTGAATCTTCTTTATCATGCTAAGAGGAGCAGGAAAAAGCAAAAAATTTCAGAATTGCACCTTGCAATGTGGAGAAATTACTGTTTGTGCATTTACAATATTCATTGATTTTTACCATTGAAAAACGTCCAGAAATGATTGAAGCTACTGACTGAATGAAAGTAGCTGGCATCTCACTCTCTTTGAATCTTCTTTATCATGCTAAGAGGAGCAGGAAAAAGCAAAAAATTTCAGACTTGCACCTTGCAATGCGGAGAAATTACTGTTTGTGCATTTACAATATTCATTGATTTTTGCCATTGAAAAACATCATGTTATTCATATACCAGAAATGTTTGAAGCTACTGACTGAATGAAAGGAGCTGGCATCTCACTCTCTTTGAATCTTCTTTATCATGCTAAGAGGAGCAGGAAAAAGCAAAAAATTTCAGAATTGCACCTTGCAATGCGGAGAAATTACTGTTTGTGCATTTACAATATTCATTGATTTTTGCCATTGAAAAACGTCCAGAAATGATTGAAGCTACTGACTGAATGAAAGGAGCTGGCATCTCACTCTCTTTGAATCTTCTTTATCATGCTAAGAGGAGCAGGAAAAAGCAAAAAATTTCAGAATTGCACCTTGCAATGCGGAGAAATTACTGTTTGTGCATTTACAATATTCATTGATTTTTGCCATTGAAAAACGTCCAGAAATGATTGAAGCTACTGACTGAATGAAAGGAGCTGGCATCTCACTCTCTTTGAATCTTCTTTATCATGCTAAGAGGAGCAGGAAAAAGCAAAAAATTTCAGAATTGCACCTTGCAATGCGGAGAATTACTGTTTGTGCATTTACAATATTCATTGATTTTTGCCATTGAAAAATGTCCAGAAATGATTGAAGCTACTGACTGAATGAAAGGAGCTGGCATCTCACTCTCTTTGAATCTTCTTTATCATGCTAAGAGGAGCAGGAAAAAGCAAAAAATTTCAGAATTGCACCTTGCAATGCGGAGAAATTACTCTTTGTGCATTTACAATATTCATTGATTTTTGCCATTGAAAAACATCATGTTATTCATATACCAGAAATGTTTGAAGCTACTGACTGAATGAAAGGAGCTGGCATCTCACTCTCTTTGAATCTTCTTTATCATGCTAAGAGGAGCAGGAAAAAGCAAAAAATTTCAGAATTGCACCTTGCAATGCGGAGAAATTACTGTTTGTGCATTTACAATATTCATTGATTTTTGCCATTGAAAAACATCATGTTATTCATATACCAGAAATGTTTGAAGCTACTGACTGAATGAAAGGAGCTGGCATCTCACTCTCTTTGAATCTTCTTTATCATGCTAAGAGGAGCAGGAAAAAGCAAAAAATTTCAGAATTGCACCTTGCAATGTGGAGAAATTACTGTTTGTGCATTTACAATATTCATTGATTTTTACCATTGAAAAACGTCCAGAAATGATTGAAGCTACTGACTGAATGAAAGTAGCTGGCATCTCACTCTCTTTGAATCTTCTTTATCATGCTAAGAGGAGCAGGAAAAAGCAAAAAATTTCAGACTTGCACCTTGCAATGCGGAGAAATTACTGTTTGTGCATTTACAATATTCATTGATTTTTGCCATTGAAAAACATCATGTTATTCATATACCAGAAATGTTTGAAGCTACTGACTGAATGAAAGGAGCTGGCATCTCACTCTCTTTGAATCTTCTTTATCATGCTAAGAGGAGCAGGAAAAAGCAAAAAATTTCAGAATTGCACCTTGCAATGCGGAGAAATTACTGTTTGTGCATTTACAATATTCATTGATTTTTGCCATTGAAAAACGTCCAGAAATGATTGAAGCTACTGACTGAATGAAAGGAGCTGGCATCTCACTCTCTTTGAATCTTCTTTATCATGCTAAGAGGAGCAGGAAAAAGCAAAAAATTTCAGAATTGCACCTTGCAATGCGGAGAAATTACTGTTTGTGCATTTACAATATTCATTGATTTTTGCCATTGAAAAACGTCCAGAAATGATTGAAGCTACTGACTGAATGAAAGGAGCTGGCATCTCACTCTCTTTGAATCTTCTTTATCATGCTAAGAGGAGCAGGAAAAATCAAAAAATTTCAGAATTGCACCTTGCAATGCGGAGAAATTACTGTTTGTGCATTTACAATATTCAATGATTTTTGCCATTGAAAAACATGTTATTCATATACCAGAAATGTTTGAAGCTACTGACTGAATGAAAGGAGCTGGCACCTCACTCTCTTTGAATCTTCTTTATCATGCTAAGAGGAGCGGGAAAAAGCAAAAAATTTCAGAATTGCACCTTGCAATGCGGAGAAATTACTGTTTGTGCATTTACAATATTCATTGATTTTTGCCATTGAAAAACATCCAGAAATGATTGAAGGTACTGACTGAATGAAAGGAGCTGGCATCTCACTCTCTTTGAATCTTCTTTATCATGCTAAGAGGAGCAGGAAAAAGCAAAAAATTTCAGAATTGCACCTTGCAATGCGGAGAAATTACTGTTTGTGCATTTACAATATTCATTGATTTTTGCCATTGAAAAACGTCCAGAAATGATTGAAGCTACTGACTGAATGAAAGGAGCTGGCATCTCACTCTCTTTGAATCTTCTTTATCATGCTAAGAGGAGCAGGAAAAAGCAAAAAATTTCAGAATTGCACCTTGCAATGCGGAGAAATTACAGTTTGTGCATTTACAATATTCATTGATTTTTGCCATTGAAAAACATCCAGAAATGATTGAAGCTACTGACTGAATGAAAGGAGCTGGCATCTCACTCTCTTTGAATCTTCTTTATCATGCTAAGAGGAGCAGGAAAAAGCAAAAAATTTCAGAATTGCACCTTGCAATGCGGAGAAATTACTGTTTGTGCATTTACAATATTCATTGATTTTTGCCATTGAAAAACATCATGTTATTCATATACCAGAAATGATAGAAGCTACTGACTGAATGAAAGGAGCTGGCATCTTACTCTCTTTGAATCTTCTTTGTCATGCTAAGAGGAGCAGGAAAAAGCAAAAAATTTCAGAATTGCACCTTGCAATGCGGAGAAATTACTGTTTGTGCATTTACAATATTCATTGATTTTTGCCATTGAAAAACGTCCAGAAATGATTGAAGCTACTGACTGAATGAAAGGAGCTGGCATCTCACTCTCTTTGAATCTTCTTTATCATGCTAAGTGGAGCAGGAAAAAGCAAAAAATTTCAGAATTGCACCTTGCAATGCGGAGAAATTACTGTTTGTGCATTTACAATATTCATTGATTTTTGCCATTGAAAAACATCATGTTATTCATATACCAGAAATGTTTGAAGCTACTGACTGAATGAAAGGAGCTGGCATCTCACTCTCTTTGAATCTTCTTTATCATGCTAAGAGGAGCAGGAAAAAGCAAAAAATTTCAGAATTGCACCTTGCAATGTGGAGAAATTACTGTTTGTGCATTTACAATATTCATTGATTTTTACCATTGAAAAACGTCCAGAAATGATTGAAGCTACTGACTGAATGAAAGTAGCTGGCATCTCACTCTCTTTGAATCTTCTTTATCATGCTAAGAGGAGCAGGAAAAAGCAAAAAATTTCAGAATTGCACCTTGCAATCCAGAGAAATTACTGTTTGTGCATTTACAATATTCATTGATTTTTGCCATTGAAAAACATCATGTTATTCATATACCAGAAATGTTTGAAGCTACTGACTGAATGAAAGGAGCTGGCATCTCACTCTCTTTGAATCTTCTTTATCATGCTAAGAGGAGCAGGAAAAAGCAAAAAATTTCAGAATTGCACCTTGCAATGTGGAGAAATTACTGTTTGTGCATTTACAATATTCATTGATTTTTACCATTGAAAAACGTCCAGAAATGATTGAAGCTACTGACTGAATGAAAGTAGCTGGCATCTCACTCTCTTTGAATCTTCTTTATCATGCTAAGAGGAGCAGGAAAAAGCAAAAAATTTCAGAATTGCACCTTGCAATCCAGAGAAATTACTGTTTGTGCATTTACAATATTCATTGATTTTTGCCATTGAAAAACATCATGTTATTCATATACCAGAAATGTTTGAAGCTACTGACTGAATGAAAGGAGCTGGCATCTCACTCTCTTTGAATCTTCTTTATCATGCTAAGAGGAGCAGGAAAAAGCAAAAAATTTCAGAATTGCACCTTGCAATGTGGAGAAATTACTGTTTGTGCATTTACAATATTCATTGATTTTTACCATTGAAAAACGTCCAGAAATGATTGAAGCTACTGACTGAATGAAAGTAGCTGGCATCTCACTCTCTTTGAATCTTCTTTATCATGCTAAGAGGAGCAGGAAAAAGCAAAAAATTTCAGACTTGCACCTTGCAATGCGGAGAAATTACTGTTTGTGCATTTACAATATTCATTGATTTTTGCCATTGAAAAACATCATGTTATTCATATACCAGAAATGTTTGAAGCTACTGACTGAATGAAAGGAGCTGGCATCTCACTCTCTTTGAATCTTCTTTATCATGCTAAGAGGAGCAGGAAAAAGCAAAAAATTTCAGAATTGCACCTTGCAATGCGGAGAAATTACTGTTTGTGCATTTACAATATTCATTGATTTTTGCCATTGAAAAACGTCCAGAAATGATTGAAGCTACTGACTGAATGAAAGGAGCTGGCATCTCACTCTCTTTGAATCTTGTTTATCATGCTAAGAGGAGCAGGAAAAAGCAAAAAATTTCAGAATTGCACCTTGCAATGCGG
The DNA here is from genome assembly GCF_046119375.1 of Phyllobates terribilis. Classification (NCBI taxonomy): domain Eukaryota; kingdom Metazoa; phylum Chordata; class Amphibia; order Anura; family Dendrobatidae; genus Phyllobates; species Phyllobates terribilis. Next base: position 27,597 of record NW_027367785.1, read on the forward strand.
TGAAATTACTGTTTGTGCATTTACAATATTCATTGATTTTTGCCATTGAAAAACGTCCAGAAATGATTGAAGCTACTGACTGAATGAAAGGAGCTGGCATCTCACTCTCTTTGAATCTTCTTTATCATGCTAAGAGGAGCAGGAAAAAGCAAAAAATTTCAGAATTGCACCTTGCAATGCGGAGAAATTACTGTTTGTGCATTTACAATATTCATTGATTTTTGCCATTGAAAAACATCATGTTATTCATATACCAGAAATGATTGAAGCTACTGACTGAATGAAAGGAGCTGGCATCTCACTCTCTTTGAATCTTCTTTATCATGCTAAGAGGAGCAGGAAAAAGCAAAAAATTTCAGAATTGCACCTTGCAATGCGGAGAAATTACTGTTTGTGCATTTACAATATTCATTGATTTTTGCCATTGAAAAACGTCCAGAAATGTTTGAAGCTACTGACTGAATGAAAGGAGCTGGCATCTCACTCTCTTTGAATCTTCTTTATCATGCTAGGATTAGCAGGAAAAAGCAAAAAATTTCAGAATTGCACCTTGCAATGTGGAGATATTACTGTTTGTGCATTTACAATATTCATTGATTTTTGCCATTGAAAAACGTCCAGAAATGTTTGAAGCTACTGACTGAATGAAAGGAGCTGGCATCTCACTCTCTTTGAATCTTCTTTATCATGCTAGGAGTAGCAGGAAAAAGCAAAAAATTTCAGAATTGCACCTTGCAATGTGGAGATATTACTGTTTGTGCATTTACAATATTCATTGATTTTTGCCATTGAAAAACATCATGTTATTCATATACCAGAAATGTTTGAAGCTACTGACTGAATGAAAGGAGCTGACATCTCACTCTCTTTGAATCTTCTTTATCATGCTAGGATTAGCAGGAAAAAGCAAAAAATTTCAGAATTGCACCTTGCAATGTGGAGATATTACTGTTTGTGCATTTACAATATTCATTGATTTTTGCCATTGAAAAACGTCCAGAAATGTTTGAAGCTACTGACTGAATGAAAGGAGCTGGCATCTCACTCTATTTGAATCTTCTTTATCATCCTAGGATTAGCAGGAAAAAGCAAAAAATTTCAGCATTGCACCTTGCAATGTGGAGATATTACTGTTTGTGCATTTACAATATTCATTGATTTTTGCCATTGAAAAACATCCAGAAATGTTTATACCAGAAATGTTTGAAGCTACTGACTGAATGAAAGGAGCTGGCATCTCACTCTCTTTGATTCTTCTTTATCATGCTAAGAGGAGCAGGAAAAAGCAAAAAATTTCAGAATTGCACTTTGCAATGCGGAGAAATTACTGTTTGTGCATTTACAATATTCATTGATTTTTGCCATTGAAAAACGTCCAGAAATGACTGAAGCTACTGACTGAATGAAAGGAGCTGGCATCTCACTCTCTTTGAATCTTCTTTATCATGCTAAGAGGAGCAGGAAAAAGCAAAAAATTTCAGAATTGCACCTTGCAATGCGGAGAAATTACTGTTTGTGCATTTACAATATTCATTGATTTTTGCCATTGAAAAACATCATGTTATTCATATACCAGAAATGATTGAAGCTACTGACTGAATGAAAGGAGCTGGCATCTCACTCTCTTTGAATCTTCTTTATCATGCTAAGAGGAGCAGGAAAAAGCAAAAAATTTCAGAATTGCACCTTGCAATGCGGAGAAATTACTGTTTGTGCATTTACAATATTCATTGATTTTTGCCATTGAAAAACATCCAGAAATGATTGAAGCTACTGACTGAATGAAAGGAGCTGGCATCTCACTCTCTTTGAATCTTCTTTATCATGCTAAGAGGAGCAGGAAAAAGCAAAAAATTTCAGAATTGCACCTTGCAATGCGGAGAAATTACTGTTTGTGCATTTACAATATTCATTGATTTTTGCCATTGAAAAACGTCCAGAAATGATTGAAGCTACTGACTGAATGAAAGGAGCTGGCATCTCACTCTCTTTGAATCTTCTTTATCATGCTAGGATTAGCAGGAAAAAGCAAAAAATTTCAGAATTGCACCTTGCAATGTGGAGATATTACTGTTTGTGCATTTACAATATTCATTGAATTTTGCCATTGAAAAACGTCCAGAAATGTTTGAAGCTACTGACTGAATGAAAGGAGCTGGCATCTCACTCTATTTGAATCTTCTTTATCATGCTAGGATTAGCAGGAAAAAGCAAAAAATTTCAGAATTGCACCTTGCAATGTGGAGATATTACTGTTTGTGCATTTACAATATTCATTGATTTTTGCCATTGAAAAACGTCCAGAAATGTTTATACCAGAAATGTTTGAAGCTACTGACTGAATGAAAGGAGCTGGCATCTCACTCTCTTTGAATCTTCTTTATCATGCTAAGAGGAGCAGGAAAAAGCAAAAAATTTCAGAATTGCACCTTGCAATGCGGAGAAATTACTTTTTGTGCATTTACAATATTCATTGATTTTTGCCATTGAAAAACGTCCAGAAATGACTGAAGCTACTGACTGAATGAAAGGAGCTGGCATCTCACTCTCTTTGAATCTTCTTTACCATGCTAAGAGGAGCAGGAAAAAGCAAAAAAATTCAGAATTGCACCTTGCAATGCGGAGAAATTACTGTTTGTGCATTTACAATATTCATTGATTTTTGCCATTGAAAAACGTCCAGAAATGATTGAAGCTACTGACTGAATGAAAGGAGCTGGCATCTAACTCTCTTTGAATCTTCTTTATCATGCTAGGAGTAGCAGGAAAAAGCAAAAAATTTCAGAATTGCACCTTGCAATGTGGAGATATTACTGTTTGTGCATTTACAATATTCATTGATTTTTGCCATTGAAAAACGTCCAGAAATGTTTGAAGCTACTGACTGAATGAAAGGAGCTGGCATCTCACTCTCTTTGAATCTTCTTTATCATGCTAGGATTAGCAGGAAAAAGCAAAAAATTTCAGAATTGCACCTTGCAATGTGGAGATATTACTGTTTGTGCATTTACAATATTCATTGATTTTTGCCATTGAAAAACATCATGTTATTCATATACCAGAAATGTTTGAAGCTACTGACTGAATGAAAGGAGCTGACATCTCACTCTCTTTGAATCTTCTTTATCATGCTAGGATTAGCAGGAAAAAGCAAAAAATTTCAGAATTGCACCTTGCAATGTGGAGATATTACTGTTTGTGCATTTACAATATTCATTGATTTTTGCCAATGAAAAACGTCCAGAAATGTTTGAAGCTACTGACTGAATGAAAGGAGCTGGCATCTCACTCTATTTGAATCTTCTTTATCATGCTAGGATTAGCAGGAAAAAGCAAAAAATTTCAGCATTGCACCTTGCAATGTGGAGATATTACTGTTTGTGCATTTACAATATTCATTGATTTTTGCCATTGAAAAACGTCCAGAAATGTTTATACCAGAAATGTTTGAAGCTACTGACTGAAAGAAAGGAGTTGGCATCTCACTCTCTTTGAATCTTCTTTATCATGCTAAGAGGAGCAGGAAAAAGCAAAAAATTTCAGAATTGCACCTTGCAATGCGGAGAAATTACTGTTTGTGCATTTACAATATTCATTGATTTTTGCCATTGAAAAACGTCCAGAAATGACTGAAGCTACTGACTGAATGAAAGGAGCTGGCATCTCACTCTCTTTGAATCTTCTTTATCATGCTAAGAGGAGCAGGAAAAACCAAAAAATTTCAGAATTGCATCTTGCAATGCGGAGAAATTACTGTTTGTGCATTTACAATATTCATTGATTTTTGCCATTGAAAAACGTCCAGAAATGATTGAAGCTACTGACTGAATGAAAGGAGCTGGCATCTCACTCTCTTTGAATCTTCTTTATCATGCTAAGAGGAGCAGGAAAAAGCAAAAAATTTCAGAATTGCACCTTGCAATGCGGAGAAATTACTGTTTGTGCATTTACAATATTCATTGATTTTTGCCATTGAAAAACATCATGTTATTCATATACCAGAAATGATTGAAGCTACTGACTGAATGAAAGGAGCTGGCATCTCACTCTCTTTGAATCTTCTTTATCATGCTAAGAGGAGCAGGAAAAAGCAAAAAATTTCAGAATTGCACCTTGCAATGCGGAGAAATTACTGTTTGTGCATTTACAATATTCATTGATTTTTGCCATTGAAAAACGTCCAGAAATGATTGAAGCTACTGACTGAATGAAAGGAGCTGGCATCTCACTCTCTTTGAATCTTCTTTATCATGCTAAGAGGAGCAGGAAAAAGCAAAAAATTTCAGAATTGCACCTTGCAATGCGGAGAAATTACTGTTTGTGCATTTACAATATTCATTGATTTTTGCCATTGAAAAACGTCCAGAAATGATTGAAGCTACTGACTGAATGAAAGGAGCTGGCATCTCACTCTCTTTGAATCTTCTTTATCATGCTAGGATTAGCAGGAAAAAGCAAAAAATTTCAGAATTGCACATGGCAATGTGGAGATATTACTGTTTGTGCATTTACAATATTCATTGAATTTTGCCATTGAAAAACGTCCAGAAATGTTTGAAGCTACTGACTGAATGAAAGGAGCTGGCATCTCACTCTATTTGAATCTTCTTTATCATGCTAGGATTAGCAGGAAAAAGCAAAAAATTTCAGAATTGCACCTTGCAATGTGGAGATATTACTGTTTGTGCATTTACAATATTCATTGATTTTTGCCATTGAAAAACGTCCAGAAATGTTTATACCAGAAATGTTTGAAGCTACTGACTGAATGAAAGGAGCTGGCATCTCACTCTCTTTGAATCTTCTTTATCATGCTAAGAGGAGCAGGAAAAAGCAAAAAATTTCAGAATTGCACCTTGCAATGCGGAGAAATTACTGTTTGTGCATTTACAATATTCATTGATTTTTGCCATTGAAAAACGTCCAGAAATGACTGAAGCTACTGACTGAATGAAAGGAGCTGGCATCTCACTCTCTTTGAATCTTCTTTATCATGCTAAGAGGAGCAGGAAAAAGCAAAAAATTTCAGAATTGCACCTTGCAATGCGGAGAAATTACAGTTTGTGCATTTACAATATTCATTGATTTTTGCCATTGAAAAACGTCCAGAAATGATTGAAGCTACTGACTGAATGAAAGGAGCTGGCATCTCACTCTCTTTGAATCTTCTTTATCATGCTAAGAGGAGCAGGAAAAAGCAAAAAATTTCAGAATTGCACCTTGCAATGCGGAGAAATTACTGTTTGTGCATTTACAATATTCATTGATTTTTGCCATTGAAAAACATCATGTTATTCATATACCAGAAATGATTGAAGCTACTGACTGAATGAAAGGAGCTGGCATCTCACTCTCTTTGAATCTTCTTTATCATGCTAAGAGGAGCAGGAAAAAGCAAAAAATTTCAGAATTGCACCTTGCAATGCGGAGAAATTACTGTTTGTGCATTTACAATATTCATTGATTTTTGCCATTGAAAAACGTCCAGAAATGATTGAAGCTACTGACTGAATGAAAGGAGCTGGCATCTCACTCTCTTTGAATCTTCTTTATCATGCTAAGAGGAGCAGGAAAAAGCAAAAAATATCAGAATTGCATCTTGCAATGCGGAGAAATTACTGTTTGTGCATTTACAATATTCATTGATTTTTGCCATTGAAAAACGTCCAGAAATGATTGAAGCTACTGACTGAATGAAAGGAGCTGGCATCTCACTCTCTTTGAATCTTCTTTATCATGCTAAGAGGAGCAGGAAAAAGCAAAAAATTTCAGAATTGCACCTTGCAATGCGGAGAAATTACTGTTTGTGCATTTACAATATTCATTGATTTTTGCCATTGAAAAACGTCCAGAAATGATTGAAGCTACTGACTGAATGAAAGGAGCTGGAATCTCACTCTCTTTGAATCTTCTTTATCATGCTAAGAGGAGCAGGAAAAAGCAAAAAATTTCAGAATTGCAACTTGCAATGCGGAGAAATTACTGTTTGTGCATTTACAATATTCATTGATTTTTGCCATTGAAAAACATCATGTTATTCATATACCAGAAATGATTGAAGCTACTGACTGAATGAAAGGAGCTGGCATCTCACTCTCTTTGAATCTTCTTTATCATGATAAGAGGAGCAGGAAAAAGCAAAAAATTTCAGAATTGCACCTTGCAATGCGGAGAAATTACTGTTTGTGCATTTACAATATTCATTGATTTTTGCCATTGAAAAACGTCCAGAAATGATTGAAGCTACTGACTGAATGAAAGGAGCTGGCATCTCACTCTCTTTGAATCTTCTTTATCATGCTAAGAGGAGCAGGAAAAAGCAAAAAATTTCAGAATTGCACCTTGCAATGCGGAGAAATTACTGTTTGTGCATTTACAATATTCATTGATTTTTGCCATTGAAAAACATCATGTTATTCATATACCAGAAATGATTGAAGCTACTGACTGAATGAAAGGAGCTGGCATCTCACTCTCTTTGAATCTTCTTTATCATGCTAAGAGGAGCAGGAAAAAGCAAAAAATTTCAGAATTGCACCTTGCAATGCGGAGAAATTACTGTTTGTGCATTTACAATATTCATTGATTTTTGCCATTGAAAAACGTCCAGAAATGACTGAAGCTACTGACTGAATGAAAGGAGCTGGCATCTCACTCTCTTTGAATCTTCTTTATCATGCTAAGAGGAGCAGGAAAAAGCAAAAAATTTCAGAATTGCACCTTGCAATGCGGAGAAATTACAGTTTGTGCATTTACAATACTCATTGATTTTTGCCATTGAAAAACGTCCAGAAATGATTGAAGCTACTGACTGAATGAAAGGAGCTGGCATCTCACTCTCTTTGAATCTTCTTTGTCATGCTAAGAGGAGCAGGAAAAAGCAAAAAATTTCAGAATTGCACCTTGCAATGCGGAGAAATTACTGTTTGTGCATTTACAATATTCATTGATTTTTACCATTGAAAAACATCATGTTATTCATATACCAGAAATGATTGAAGCTACTGACTGAATGAAAGGAGCTGGCATCTCACTCTCTTTGAATCTTCTTTATCATGCTAAGAGGAGCAGGAAAAAGCAAAAAATTTCAGAATTGCACCTTGCAATGCGGAGAAATTACTGTTTGTGCATTTACAATATTCATTGATTTTTGCCATTGAAAAACGTCCAGAAATGATTGAAGCTACTGACTGAATGAAAGGAGCTGGCATCTCACTCTCTTTGAATCTTCTTTATCATGCTAAGAGGAGCAGGAAAAAGCAAAAAATTTCAGAATTGCATCTTGCAATGCGGAGAAATTACTGTTTGTGCATTTACAATATTCATTGATTTTTGCCATTGAAAAACGTCCAGAAATGATTGAAGCTACTGACTGAATGAAAGGAGCTGGCATCTCACTCTCTTTGAATCTTCTTTATCATGCTAAGAGGAGCAGGAAAAAGCAAAAAATTTCAGAATTGCACCTTGCAATGCGGAGAAATTACTGTTTGTGCATTTACAATATTCATTGATTTTTGCCATTGAAAAACGTCCAGAAATGATTGAAGCTACTGACTGAATGAAAGGAGCTGGAATCTCACTCTCTTTGAATCTTCTTTATCATGCTAAGAGGAGCAGGAAAAAGCAAAAAATTTCAGAATTGCAACTTGCAATGTGGAGAAATTACTGTTTGTGCATTTACAATATTCATTGATTTTTGCCATTGAAAAACATCATGTTATTCATATACCAGAAATGATTGAAGCTACTGACTGAATGAAAGGAGCTGGCATCTCACTCTCTTTGAATCTTCTTTATCATGCTAAGAGGAGCAGGAAAAAGCAAAAAATTTCAGAATTGCACCTTGCAATGCGGAGAAATTACTGTTTGTGCATTTACAATATTCATTGATTTTTGCCATTGAAAAACGTCCAGAAATGATTGAAGCTACTGACTGAATGAAAGGAGCTGGCATCTCACTCTCTTTGAATCTTCTTTATAATGCTAAGAGGAGCAGGAAAAAGCAAAAAATTTCAGAATTGCACCTTGCAATGCGGAGAAATTACTGTTTGTGCATTTACAATATTCATTGATTTTTGCCATTGAAAAACGTCCAGAAATGATTGAAGCTACTGACTGAATGAAAGGAGCTGGCATCTCACTCTCTTTGAATCTTCTTTATCATGCTAAGAGGAGCAGGAAAAAGCAAAAAATTTCAGAATTGCACCTTGCAATGCGGAGAAATTACTGTTTGTGCATTTACAATATTCATTAATTTTTGCCATTGAAAAACATCATGTTATTCATATCCCAGAAATGTTTGAAGCTACTGACTGAATGAAAGAAGCTGGCATCTCACTCTCTTTGAATCTTCTTTATCATGCTAAGAGGAGCAGGAAAAAGCAAAAAATTTCAGAATTGCACCTTGCAATGCGGAGAAATTACTGTTTGTGCATTTACAATATTCATTGATTTTTGCCATTGAAAAACGTCCAGAAATGATTGAAGCTACTGACTGAATGAAAGGAGCTGGCATCTCACTCTCTTTGAATATTCTTTATCATGCTAAGAGGAGCAGGAAAAAGCAAAAAATTTCAGAATTGCACCTTGCAATGCGGAGAAATTACTGTTTGTGCATTTACAATATTCATTGATTTTTGCCATTGAAAAACATCATGTTATTCATATACCAGAAATGTTTGAAGCTACTGACTGAATGAAAGGAGCTGGCATCTCACTCTCTTTGAATCTTCTTTATCATGCTAAGAGGAGCAGGAAAAAGCAAAAAATTTCAGAATTGCACCTTGCAATGCGGAGAAATTACTGTTTGTGCATTTACAATATTCATTGATTTTTGCCATTGAAAAACGTCCAGAAATGATTGAAGCTACTGACTGAATGAAAGGAGCTGGCATCTCATTCTCTTTGAATCTTCTTTATCATGCTAAGAGGAGCAGGAAAATGCAAGAAATTTCAGAATTGCACCTTGCAATGCGGAGAAATTACTGTTTGTGCATTTACAATATTCATTGATTTTTGCCATTGAAAAACATCCAGAAATGATTGAAGCTACTGACTGAATGAAAGGAGCTGGCATCTCACTCTCTTTGAATCTTCTTTATCATGCTAAGAGGAGCAGGAAAAAGCAAAAAATTTCAGAATTGCACCTTGCAATGCGGAGAAATTACTGTTTGTGCATTTACAATATTCATTGATTTTTGCCATTGAAAAACATCATGTTATTCATATACCAGAAATGATTGAAGCTACTGACTGAATGAAAGGAGCTGGCATCTCACTCTCTTTGAATCTTCTTTATCATGCTGAGGAGCAGGAAAAAGCAAAAAATTTCAGAATTGCACCTTGCAATGCGGAGAAATTACTGTTTGTGCATTTACAATATTCATTGATTTTTGCATTGAAAAACGACCAGAAATGACTGAAGCTACTGACTGAATGAAAGGAGCTGGCATCTCACTCTCTTTGAATCTTCTTTATCATGCTAAGAGGAGCAGGAAAAAGCAAAAAATTTCAGAATTTCATCTTGCAATGCGGAGAAATTACTGTTTGTGCATTTACAATATTCATTGATTTTTGCCATTGAAAAACGTCCAGAAATGATTGAAGCTACTGACTGAATGAAAGGAGCTGGCATCTCACTCTCTTTGAATCTTCTTTATCATGCTAAGAGGAGCAGGAAAAAGCAAAAAATTTCAGAATTGCATCTTGCAATGCGGAGAAATTACTGTTTGTGCATTTACAATATTCATTGATTTTTGCCATTGAAAAACGTCCAGAAATGATTGAAGCTACTGACTGAATGAAAGGAGCTGGCATCTCACTCTCTTTGAATCTTCTTTATCATGCTAGGATTAGCAGGAAAAAGCAAAAAATTTCAGAATTGCACCTGGCAATGTGGAGATATTACTGTTTGTGCATTTACAATATTCATTGAATTTTGCCATTGAAAAACGTCCAGAAATGTTTGAAGCTACTGACTGAATGAAAGGAGCTGGCATCTCACTCTATTTGAATCTTCTTTATCATGCTAGGATTAGCAGGAAAAAGCAAAAAATTTCAGAATTGCACCTTGCAATGTGGAGATATTACTGTTTGTGCATTTACAATATTCATTGATTTTTGCCATTGAAAAACGTCCAGAAATGTTTATACCAGAAATGTTTGAAGCTACTGACTGAATGAAAGGAGCTGGCATCTCACTCTCTTTGAATCTTCTTTATCATGCTAAGAGGAGCAGGAAAAAGCAAAAAATTTCAGAATTGCACCTTGCAATGCGGAGAAATTACTGTTTGTGCATTTACAATATTCATTGATTTTTGCCATTGAAAAACGTCCAGAAATGACTGAAGCTACTGACTGAATGAAAGGAGCTGGCATCTCACTCTCTTTGAATCTTCTTTATCATGCTAAGAGGAGCAGGAAAAAGCAAAAAATTTCAGAATTGCACCTTGCAATGCGGAGAAATTACTGTTTGTGCATTTACAATATTCATTGATTTTTGCCATTGAAAAACGTCCAGAAATGATTGAAGCTACTGACTGAATGAAAGGAGCTGGCATCTCACTCTCTTTGAATCTTCTTTATCATGCTAAGAGGAGCAGGAAAAAGCAAAAAATTTCAGAATTGCACCTTGCAATGCGGAGAAATTACTGTTTGTGCATTTACAATATTCATTGATTTTTGCCATTGAAAAACATCATGTTATTCATATACCAGAAATGATTGAAGCTACTGACTGAATGAAAGGAGCTGGCATCTCACTCTCTTTGAATCTTCTTTATCATGCTAAGAGGAGCAGGAAAAAGCAAAAAATTTCAGAATTGCACCTTGCAATGCGGAGAAATTACTGTTTGTGCATTTACAATATTCATTGATTTTTGCCATTGAAAAACGTCCAGAAATGATTGAAGCTACTGACTGAATGAAAGGAGCTGGCATCTCACTCTCTTTGAATCTTTTTTATCATGCTAAGAGGAGCAGGAAAAAGCAAAAAATTTCAGAATTGCATCTTGCAATGCGGAGAAATTACTGTTTGTGCATTTACAATATTCATTGATTTTTGCCATTGAAAAACGTCCAGAAATGATTGAAGCTACTGACTGAATGAAAGGAGCTGGCATCTCACTCTCTTTGAATCTTCTTTATCATGCTAAGAGGAGCAGGAAAAAGCAAAAAATTTCAGAATTGCACCTTGCAATGCGGAGAAATTACTGTTTGCGCATTTACAATATTCATTGATTTTTGCCATTGAAAAACGTCCAGAAATGATTGAAGCTACTGACTGAATGAAAGGAGCTGGAATCTCACTCTCTTTGAATCTTCTTTATCATGCTAAGAGGAGCAGGAAAAAGCAAAAAATTTCAGAATTGCAACTTGCAATGCGGAGAAATTACTGTTTGTGCATTTACAATATTCATTGATTTTTGCCATTGAAAAACATCATGTTATTCATATACCAGAAATGATTGAAGCTACTGACTGAATGAAAGGAGCTGGCATCTCACTCTCTTTGAATCTTCTTTATCATGCTAAGAGGAGCAGGAAAAAGCAAAAAATTTCAGAATTGCACCTTGCAATGCGGAGAAATTACTGTTTGTGCATTTACAATATTCATTGATTTTTGCCATTGAAAAACGTCCAGAAATGATTGAAGCTACTGACTGAATGAAAGGAGCTGGCATCTCACTCTCTTTGAATCTTCTTTATCATGCGAAGAGGAGCAGGAAAAAGCAAAAAATTTCAGAATTGCACCTTGCAATGCGGAGAAATTACTGTTTGTGCATTTACAATATTCATTGATTTTTGCCATTGAAAAACGTCCAGAAATGATTGAAGCTACTGACTGAATGAAAGGAGCTGGCATCTCACTCTCTTTGAATCTTCTTTATCATGCTAAGAGGAGCAGGAAAAAGCAAAAAATTTCAGAATTGCACCTTGCAATGCGGAGAAATTACTGTTTGTGCATTTACAATATTCATTAATTTTTGCCATTGAAAAACATCATGTTATTCATATCCCAGAAATGTTTGAAGCTACTGACTGAATGAAAGAAGCTGGCATCTCACTCTCTTTGAATCTTCTTTATCATGCTAAGAGGAGCAGGAAAAAGCAAAAAATTTCAGAATTGCACCTTGCAATGCGGAGAAATTACTGTTTGTGCATTTACAATATTCATTGATTTTTGCCATTGAAAAACATCATGTTATTCATATACCAGAAATGTTTGAAGCTACTGACTGAATGAAAGGAGCTGGCATCTCACTCTCTTTGAATCTTCTTTATCATGCTAAGAGGAGCAGGAAAAAGCAAAAAATTTCAGAATTGCACCTTGCAATGCGGAGAAATTACTGTTTGTGCATTTACAATATTCATTGATTTTTGCCATTGAAAAACGTCCAGAAATGATTGAAGCTACTGACTGAATGAAAGGAGCTGGCATCTCACTCTCTTTGAATCTTCTTTATCATGCTAAGAGGAGCAGGAAAATGCAAGAAATTTCAGAATTGCACCTTGCAATGCGGAGAAATTACTGTTTGTGCATTTACAATATTCATTGATTTTTGCCATTGAAAAACATCCAGAAATGATTAAAGCTACTGACTGAATGAAAGGAGCTGGCATCTCACTCTCTTTGAATCTTCTTTATCATGCTAAGAGGAGCAGGAAAAAGCCAAAAATTTCAGAATTGCACCTTGCAATGCGGAGAAATTACTGTTTGTGCATTTACAATATTCATTGATTTTTGCCATTGAAAAACATCATGTTATTCATATACCAGAAATGATTGAAGCTACTGACTGAATGAAAGGAGCTGGCATCTCACTCTCTTTGAATCTTCTTTATCATGCAAAGAGGAGCAGGAAAAAGCAAAAAATTTCAGAATTGCACCTTGCAATGCGGAGAAATTACTGTTTGTGCATTTACAATATTCATTGATTTTTGCCATTGAAAAACGTCCAGAAATGATTGAAGCTACTGACTGAATGAAAGGAGCTGTTATCTCACTCTCTTTGAATCTTCTTTATCATGCTAAGAGGAGCAGGAAAAAGCAAAAAATTTCAGAATTGCACCTTGCAATGCGGAGAAATTACTGTTTGTGCATTTACAATATTCACTGATTTTTGCCATTGAAAAACGTCCAGAAATGATTGAAGCAACTGACTGAATGAAAGGAGCTGGCATCTCACTCTCTTTGAATCTTCTTTATCATGCTAAGAGGAGCAGGAAAAAGCAAAAAATTTCAGAATTGCACCTTGCAATGCGGAGAAATTACTGTTTGTGCATTTACAATATTCATTGATTTTTGCCATTGAAAAACGTCCAGAAATAATTGAAGCTACTGACTGAATGAAAGGAGCTGGCATCTCACTCTCTTTGAATCTTCTTTATCATGCTAAGAGGAGCAGGAAAAAGCAAAAAATTTCAGAATTGCAACTTGCAATGCGGAGAAATTACTGTTTGTGCATTTACAATATTCATTGATTTTTGCCATTGAAAAACATCATGTTATTCATATACCAGAAATGATTGAAGCTACTGACTGAATGAAAGGAGCTGGCATCTCACTCTCTTTGAATATTCTTTATCATGCTAAGAGGAGCAGGAAAAAGCAAAAAATTTCAGAATTGCACCTTGCAATGCGGAGAAATTACTGTTTGTGCATTTACAATATTCATTGATTTTTGCCATTGAAAAACGTCCAGAAATGATTGAAGCTACTGACTGAATGAAAGGAGCTGGCATCTCACTCTCTTTGAATCTTCTTTATCATGCTAAGAGGAGCAGGAAAAAGCAAAAAATTTCAGAATTGCACCTTGCAATGCGGAGAAATTACTGTTTGTGCTTTTACAATATTCATTGATTTTTGCCTTTGAAAAACATCATGTTATTCATATACCAGAAATGTTTGAAGCTACTGACTGAATGAAAGGAGCTGGCATCTCACTCTCTTTGAATCTTCTTTATCATGCTAAGAGGAGCAGGAAAAAGCAAAAAATTTCAGAATTGCACCTTGCAATGCGGAGAAATTACTGTTTGTGCATTTACAATATTCATTGATTTTTGCCATTGAAAAATGTCCAGAAATGATTGAAGCTGCTGACTGAATGAAAGGAGCTGGCATCTCACTCTCTTTGAATCTTCTTTATCATGCTAAGAGGAGCAGGAAAAAGCAAAAAATTTCAGAATTGTACCTTGCAATGCAGAGAAATTACTGTTTGTGCATTTACAATATTCATTGATTTTTGCCATTGAAAAACATCATGTTATTCATATACCAGAAATGATTGAAGCTACTGACTGAATGAAAGGAGCTGGCATCTCACTCTCTTTGAATCTTCTTTATCATGCTAAGAGGAGCAGGAAAAAGCAAAAAATTTCAGAATTGCACCTTGCAATGCGGAGAAATTACTGTTTGTGCATTTACAATATTCATTGATTTTTGCCATTGAAAAACGTCCAGAAATGATTGAAGCTACTGACTGAATGAAAGGAGCTGGCATCTCACTCTCTTTGAATCTTCTTTATCATGCTAAGAGGAGCAGGAAAAAGCAAAAAATTTCAGAATTGCACCTTGCAATGCGGAGAAATTACTGTTTGTGCATTTACAATATTCATTGATTTTTGCCATTGAAAAACGTCCAGAAATGATTGAAGCTACTGACTGAATGAAAGGAGCTGGCATCTCACTCTCTTTGAATCTTCTTTATCATGCTAAGAGGAGCAGGAAAAAGCAAAAAATTTCAGAATTGCACCTTGCAATGCGGAGAAATTACTGTTTGTGCATTTACAATATTCATTGATTTTTGCCATTGAAAAACATCATGTTATTCATATACCAGAAATGTTTGAAGCTACTGACTGAATGAAAGGAGCTGGCATCTCACTCTCTTTGAATCTTCTTTATCATGCTAAGAGGAGCAGGAAAAAGCAAAAAATTTCAGAATTGCACCTTGCAATGCGGAGAAATTACTGTTTGTGCATTTACAATATTCATTGATTTTTGCCATTGAAAAACGTCCAGAAATGATTGAAGCTACTGACTGAATGAAAGGAGCTGGCATCTCACTCTCTTTGAATCTTCTTTATCATGCTAAGAGGAGCAGGAAAAAGCAAAAAATTTCAGAATTGCACCTTGCAATGCGGAGAAATTACTGTTTGTGCATTTACAATATTCATTGATTTTTGCCATTGAAAAACATCATGTTATTCATATACCAGAAATGATTGAAGCTACTGACTGAATGAAAGGATCTGGCATCTCGCTCTCTTTGAATCTTCTTTATCATGCTAAGAGGAGCAGGAAAAAGCAAAAAATTTCAGAATTGCACCTTGCAATGCGGAGAAATTACTGTTTGTGCATTTACAATATTCATTGATTTTTGCCATTGAAAAACGTCCAGAAATGATTGAAGCTACTGACTGAATGAAAGGAGCTGGCATCTCACTCTCTTTGAATCTTCTTTATCATGCTAAGAGGAGCAGGAAAAAGCAAAAAATTTCAGAATTGCACCTTGCAATGTGGAGAAATTACTGTTTGTGCATTTACAATATTCATTGATTTTTGCCATTGAAAAACATCATGTTATTCATATACCAGAAATGATTGAAGCTACTGACTGAATGAAAGGAGCTGGCATCTCACTCTCTTTGAATCTTCTTTATCATGCTAAGAGGAGCAGGAAAAAGCAAAAAATTTCAGAATTGCACCTTGCAATGCGGAGAAATTACTGTTTGTGCATTTACAATATTCATTGATTTTTGCCATTGAAAAACGTCCAGAAATGATTGAAGCTACTGACTGAATGAAAGGAGCTGGCATCTCACTCTCTTTGAATCTTCTTTATCATGCTAAGAGGAGCAGGAAAAAGCAAAAAATTTCAGAATTGCACCTTGCAATGCGGAGAAATTACTGTTTGTGCTTTTACAATATTCATTGATTTTTGCCATTGAAAAACATCATGTTATTCATATACCAGAAATGTTTGAAGCTACTGACTGAATGAAAGGAGCTGGCATCTCACTCTCTTTGAATCTTCTTTATCATGCTAAGAGGAGCAGGAAAAAGCAAAATATTTCAGAATTGCACCTTGCAATGCGGAGAAATTACTGTTTGTGCATTTACAATATTCATTGATTTTTGCCATTGAAAAACGTCCAGAAATGATTGAAGCTACTGACTGAATGAAAGGAGCTGGCATCTCACTCTCTTTGAATCTTCTTTATCATGCTAAGAGGAGCAGGAAAAAGCAAAAAATTTCAGAATTGCACCTTGCAATGCGGAGAAATTACTGTTTGTGCATTTACAATATTCATTGATTTTTGCCATTGAAAAACGTCCAGAAATGATTGAAGCTACTGACTGAATGAAAGGAGCTGGCATCTCACTCTCTTTGAATCTTCTTTATCATGCTAAGAGGAGCAGGAAAAAGCAAAAAATTTCAGAATTGCAACTTGCAATGCGGAGAAATTACTGTTTGTGCATTTACAATATTCATTGATTTTTGCCATTGAAAAACATCATGTTATTCATATACCAGAAATGATTGAAGCTACTGACTGAATGAAAGGAGCTGGCATCTCACTCTCTTTGAATCTTCTTTATCATGCTAAGAGGAGCAGGAAAAAGCAAAAAATTTCAGAATTGCACCTTGCAATGCGGAGAAATTACTGTTTGTGCATTTACAATATTCATTGATTTTTGCCATTGAAAAACATCATGTTATTCATATACCAGAAATGTTTGAAGCTACTGACTGAATGAAAGGAGCTGGCATCGCACTCTCTTTGAATCTTCTTTATCATGCTAAGAGGAGCAGGAAAAAGCAAAAAATTTCAGAATTGCACCTTGCAATTCGGAGAAATTACTGTTTGTGCATTTACAATATTCATTGATTTTTGCCATTGAAAAACGTCCAGAAATGATTGAAGCTACTGACTGAATGAAAGGAGCTGGCATCTCACTCTCTTTGAATCTTCTTTATCATGCTAAGAGGAGCAGGAAAATGCAAGAAATTTCAGAATTGCACCTTGCAATGCGGAGAAATTACTGTTTGTGCATTTACAATATTCATTGATTTTTGCCATTGAAAAACATCCAGAAATGATTGAAGCTACTGACTGAATGAAAGGAGCTGGCATCTCACTCTCTTTGAATCTTCTTTATCATGCTAAGAGGAGCAGGAAAAAGCCAAAAATTTCAGAATTGCACCTTGCAATGCGGAGAAATTACTGTTTGTGCATTTACAATATTCATTGATTTTTGCCATTGAAAAACATCATGTTATTCATATACCAGAAATGATTGAAGCTACTGACTGAATGAAAGGAGCTGGCATCTCACTCTCTTTGAATCTTCTTTATCATGCAAAGAGGAGCAGGAAAAAGCAAAAAATTTCAGAATTGCACCTTGCAATGCGGAGAAATTACTGTTTGTGCATTTACAATATTCATTGATTTTTGCCATTGAAAAACGTCCAGAAATGATTGAAGCAACTGACTGAATGAAAGGAGCTGGCATCTCACTCTCTTTGAATCTTCTTTATCATGCTAAGAGGAGCAGGAAAAAGCAAAAAATTTCAGAATTGCACCTTGCAATGCGGAGAAATTACTGTTTGTGCATTTACAATATTCATTGATTTTTGCCATTGAAAAACGTCCAGAAATAATTGAAGCTACTGACTGAATGAAAGGAGCTGGCATCTCACTCTCTTTGAATCTTCTTTATCATGCTAAGAGGAGCAGGAAAAAGCAAAAAATTTCAGAATTGCAACTTGCAATGCGGAGAAATTACTGTTTGTGCATTTACAATATTCATTGATTTTTGCCATTGAAAAACATCATGTTATTCATATACCAGAAATGATTGAAGCTACTGACTGAATGAAAGGAGCTGGAATCTCACACTCTTTGAATCTTCTTTATCATGCTAAGAGGAGCAGGAAAAAGCAAAAAATTTCAGAATGGCACCTTGCAATGCGGAGAAATTACTGTTTGTGCATTTACAATATTCATTGATTTTTGCCATTGAAAAACGTCCAGAATTGATTGAAGCTACTGACTGAATGAAAGGAGCTGGCATCTCACTCTCTTTGAATCTTCTTTATCATGCTAAGAGGAGCAGGAAAAAGCAAAAAATTTCAGAATTGCACCTTGCAATGCGGAGAAATTACTGTTTGTGCTTTTACAATATTCATTGATTTTTGCCATTGAAACACATCATGTTATTCATATACCAGAAATGTTTGAAGCTACTGACTGAATGAAAGGAGCTGGCATCTCACTCTCTTTGAATCTTCTTTATCATGCTAAGAGGAGCAGGAAAAAGCAAAACATTTCAGAATTGCACCTTGCAATGCGGAGAAATTACTGTTTGTGCATTTACAATATTCATTGATTTTTGCCATTGAAAAATGTCCAGAAATGATTGAAGCTGCTGACTGAATGAAAGGAGCTGGCATCTCACTCTCTTTGAATCTTCTTTATCATGCTAAGAGGAGCAGGAAAAAGCAAAAAATTTCAGAATTGCACCTTGCAATGCGGAGAAATTACTGTTTGTGCATTTACAATATTCATTGATTTTTGCCATTGAAAAACATCATGTTATTCATATACCAGAAATGATTGAAGCTACTGACTGAATGAAAGGAGCTGGCATCTCACTCTCTTTGAATCTTCTTTATCATGCTAAGAGGAGCAGGAAAAAGCAAAAAATTTCAGAATTGCACCTTGCAATGCGGAGAAATTACTGTTTGTGCATTTACAATATTCATTGATTTTTGCCATTGAAAAACGTCCAGAAATGATTGAAGCTACTGACTGAATGAAAGGAGCTGGCATCTCACTCTCTTTGAATCTTCTTTATCATGCTAAGAGGAGCAGGAAAAAGCAAAAAATTTCAGAATTGCACCTTGCAATGCGGAGAAATTACTGTTTGTGCATTTACAATATTCATTGATTTTTGCCATTGAAAAACGTCCAGAAATGATTGAAGCTACTGACTGAATGAAAGGAGCTGGCATCTCACTCTCTTTGAATCTTCTTTATCATGCTAAGAGGAGCAGGAAAAAGCAAAAAATTTCAGAATTGCACCTTGGAATGCGGAGAAATTACTGTTTGTGCATTTACAATATTCATTGATTTTTGCCATTGAAAAACATCATGTTATTCATATACCAGAAATGTTTGAAGCTACTGACTGAATGAAAGGAGCTGGCATCTCACTCTCTTTGAATCTTCTTTATCATGCTAAGAGGAGCAGGAAAAAGCAAAAAATTTCAGAATTGCACCTTGCAATGCGGAGAAATTACTGTTTGTGCATTTACAATATTCATTGATTTTTGCCATTGAAAAACGTCCAGAAATGATTGAAGCTACTGACTGAATGAAAGGAGCTGGCATCTCACTCTCTTTGAATCTTCTTTATCATGCTAAGAGGAGCAGGAAAAAGCAAAAAATTTCAGAATTGCACCTTGCAATGCGGAGAAATTACTGTTTGTGCATTTACAATATTCATTGATTTTTGCCATTGAAAAACATCATGTTATTCATATACCAGAAATGATTGAAGCTACTGACTGAATGAAAGGAGCTGGCATCTCGCTCTCTTTGAATCTTCTTTATCATGCTAAGAGGAGCAGGAAAAAGCAAAAAATTTCAGAATTGCACCTTGCAATGCGGAGAAATTACTGTTTGTGCATTTACAATATTCATTGATTTTTGCCATTGAAAAACGTCCAGAAGAGATTGAAGCTACTGACTGAATGAAAGGAGCTGGCATCTCACTCTCTTTGAATCTTCTTTATCATGCTAAGAGGAGCAGGAAAAAGCAAAAAATTTCAGAATTGCACCTTGCAATGTGGAGAAATTACTGTTTGTGCATTTACAATATTCATTGATTTTTGCCATTGAAAAACATCATGTTATTCATATACCAGAAATGATTGAAGCTACTGACTGAATGAAAGGAGCTGGCATCTCACTCTCTTTGAATCTTCTTTATCATGCTAAGAGGAGCAGGAAAAAGCAAAAAATTTCAGAATTGCACCTTGCAATGCGGAGAAATTACTGTTTGTGCATTTACAATATTCATTGATTTTTGCCATTGAAAAACGTCCAGAAATGATTGAAGCTACTGACTGAATGAAAGGAGCTGGCATCTCACTCTCTTTGAATCTTCTTTATCATGCTAAGAGGAGCAGGAAAACGCAAAAAATTTCAGAATTGCACCTTGCAATGCGGAGAAATTACTGTTTGTGCTTTTACAATATTCATTGATTTTTGCCATTGAAAAACATCATGTTATTCATATACCAGAAATGTTTGAAGCTACTGACTGAATGAAAGGAGCTGGCATCTCACTCTCTTTGAATCTTCTTTATCATGCTAAGAGGAGCAGGAAAAAGCAAAAAATTTCAGAATTGCACCTTGCAATGCGGAGAAATTACTGTTTGTGCATTTACAATATTCATTGATTTTTGCCATTGAAAAACGTCCAGAAATGATTGAAGCTACTGACTGAATGAAAGGAGCTGGCATCTCACTCTCTTTGAATCTTCTTTATCATGCTAAGAGGAGCAGGAAAAAGCAAAAAATTTCAGAATTGCACCTTGCAATGCGGAGAAATTACTGTTTGTGCATTTACAATATTCATTGATTTTTGCCATTGAAAAACGTCCAGAAATGATTGAAGCTACTGACTGAATGAAAGGAGCTGGCATCTCACTCTCTTTGAATCTTCTTTATCATGCTAAGAGGAGCAGGAAAAAGCAAAAAATTTCAGAATTGCAACTTGCAATGCGGAGAAATTACTGTTTGTGCATTTACAATATTCATTGATTTTTGCCATTGAAAAACATCATGTTATTCATATACCAGAAATGATTGAAGCTACTGACTGAATGAAAGGAGCTGGCATCTCACTCTCTTTGAATCTTCTTTATCATGCTAAGAGGAGCAGGAAAAAGCAAAAAATTTCAGAATTGCACCTTGCAATGCGGAGAAATTACTGTTTGTGCATTTACAATATTCATTGATTTTTGCCATTGAAAAACGTCCAGAAATGATTGAAGCTACTGACTGAATGAAAGGAGCTGGCATCTCACTCTCTTTGAATCTTCTTTATCATGCTAAGAGGAGCAGGAAAAAGCAAAAAATTTCAGAATTGCACCTTGCAATGCGGAGAAATTACTGTTTGTGCATTTACAATATTCATTGATTTTTGCCATTGAAAAACGGCCAGAAATGATTGAAGCTACTGACTGAATGAAAGGAGCTGGCATCTCACTCTCTTTGAATCTTCTTTATCATGCTAAGAGGAGCAGGAAAAAGCAAAAAATTTCAGAATTGC
This sequence comes from Phyllobates terribilis, assembly GCF_046119375.1. Taxonomy (NCBI): domain Eukaryota; kingdom Metazoa; phylum Chordata; class Amphibia; order Anura; family Dendrobatidae; genus Phyllobates; species Phyllobates terribilis. The sequence goes on from NW_027367785.1 coordinate 48,943, forward strand.
ACCTTGCAATGCGGAGAAATTACTGTTTGTGCATTTACAATATTCATTAATTTTTGCCATTGAAAAACATCATGTTATTCATATCCCAGAAATGTTTGAAGCTACTGACTGAATGAAAGAAGCTGGCATCTCACTCTCTTTGAATCTTCTTTATCATGCTAAGAGGAGCAGGAAAAAGCCAAAAATTTCAGAATTGCACCTTGCAATGCGGAGAAATTACTGTTTGTGCATTTACAATATTCATTGATTTTTGCCATTGAAAAACGTCCAGAAATGATTGAAGCTACTGACTGAATGAAAGGAGCTGGCATCTCACTCTCTTTGAATCTTCTTTATCATGCTAAGAGGAGCAGGAAAAAGCAAAACATTTCAGAATTGCACCTTGCAATGCGGAGAAATTACTGTTTGTGCATTTACAATATTCATTGATTTTTGCCATTGAAAAACATCATGTTATTCATATACCAGAAATGTTTGAAGCTACTGACTGAATGAAAGGAGCTGGCATCTCACTCTCTTTGAATCTTCTTTATCATGCTAAGAGGAGCAGGAAAAAGCAAAAAATTTCAGAATTGCACCTTGCAATGCGGAGAAATTACTGTTTGTGCATTTACAATATTCATTGATTTTTGCCATTGAAAAACGTCCAGAAATGATTGAAGCTACTGACTGAATGAAAGGAGCTGGCATCTCACTCTCTTTGAATCTTCTTTATCATGCTAAGAGGAGCAGGAAAATGCAAGAAATTTCAGAATTGCACCTTGCAATGCGGAGAAATTACTGTTTGTGCATTTACAATATTCATTGATTTTTGCCATTGAAAAACATCCAGAAATGATTGAAGCTACTGACTGAATGAAAGGAGCTGGCATCTCACTCTCTTTGAATCTTCTTTATCATGCTAAGAGGAGCAGGAAAAAGCCCAAAATTTCAGAATTGCACCTTGCAATGCGGAGAAATTACTGTTTGTGCATATACAATATTCATTGATTTTTGCCATTGAAAAACATCATGTTATTCATATACCAGAAATGATTGAAGCTACTGACTGAATGAAAGGAGCTGGCATCTCACTCTCTTTGAATCTTCTTTATCATGCAAAGAGGAGCAGGAAAAAGCAAAAAATTTCAGAATTGCACCTTGCAATGCGGAGAAATTACTGTTTGTGCATTTACAATATTCATTGATTTTTGCCATTGAAAAACGTCCAGAAATGATTGAAGCTACTGACTGAATGAAAGGAGCTGGCATCTCACTCTCTTTGAATCTTCTTTATCATGCTAAGAGGAGCAGGAAAAAGCAAAAAATTTCAGAATTGCACCTTGCAATGCGGAGAAATTACTGTTTGTGCATTTACAATATTCATTGATTTTTGCCATTGAAAAACGTCCAGAAATGATTGAAGCAACTGACTGAATGAAAGGAGCTGGCATCTCACTTTCTTTGAATCTTCTTTATCATGCTAAGAGGAGCAGGAAAAAGCAAAAAATTTCAGAATTGCACCTTGCAATGCGGAGAAATTACTGTTTGTGCATTTACAATATTCATTGATTTTTGCCATTGAAAAACGTCCAGAAATAATTGAAGCTACTGACTGAATGAAAGGAGCTGGCATCTCACTCTCTTTGAATCTTCTTTATCATGCTAAGAGGAGCAGGAAAAAGCAAAAAATTTCAGAATTGCACCTTGCAATGCGGAGAAATTACTGTTTGTGCTTTTACAATATTCATTGATTTTTGCCATTGAAAAACATCATGTTATTCATATACCAGAAATGTTTGAAGCTACTGACTGAATGAAAGGAGCTGGCATCTCACTCTCTTTGAATCTTCTTTATCATGCTAAGAGGAGCAGGAAAAAGCAAAAAATTTCAGAATTGCACCTTGCAATGCGGAGAAATTACTGTTTGTGCATTTACAATATTCATTGATTTTTGCCATTGAAAAATGTCCAGAAATGATTGAAGCTGCTGACTGAATGAAAGGAGCTGGCATCTCACTCTCTTTGAATCTTCTTTATCATGCTAAGAGGAGCAGGAAAAAGCAAAAAATTTCAGAATTGCACCTTGCAATGCGGAGAAATTACTGTTTGTGCATTTACAATATTCATTGATTTTTGCCATTGAAAAACATCATGTTATTCATATACCAGAAATGATTGAAGCTACTGACTGAATGAAAGGAGCTGGCATCTCACTCTCTTTGAATCTTCTTTATCATGCTAAGAGGAGCAGGAAAAAGCAAAAAATTTCAGAATTGCACCTTGCAATGCGGAGAAATTACTGTTTGTGCATTTACAATATTCATTGATTTTTGCCATTGAAAAACGTCCAGAAATGATTGAAGCTACTGACTGAATGAAAGGAGCTGGCATCTCACTCTCTTTGAATCTTCTTTATCATGCTAAGAGGAGCAGGAAAAAGCAAAAAATTTCAGAATTGCACCTTGCAATGCGGAGAAATTACTGTTTGTGCATTTACAATATTCATTGATTTTTGCCATTGAAAAACGTCCAGAAATGATTGAAGCTACTGACTGAATGAAAGGAGCTGGCATCTCACTCTCTTTGAATCTTCTTTATCATGCTAAGAGGAGCAGGAAAAAGCAAAAAATTTCAGAATTGCACCTTGCAATGCGGAGAAATTACTGTTTGTGCATTTACAATATTCATTGATTTTTGCCATTGAAAAACATCATGTTATTCATATACCAGAAATGTTTGAAGCTACTGACTGAATGAAAGGAGCTGGCATCTCACTCTCTTTGAATCTTCTTTATCATGCTAAGAGGAGCAGGAAAAAGCAAAAAATTTCAGAATTGCACCTTGCAATGCGGAGAAATTACTGTTTGTGCATTTACAATATTCATTGATTTTTGCCATTGAAAAACGTCCAGAAATGATTGAAGCTACTGACTGAATGAAAGGAGCTGGCATCTCACTCTCTTTGAATCTTCTTTATCATGCTAAGAGGAGCAGGAAAAAGCAAAAAATTTCAGAATTGCACCTTGCAATGCGGAGAAATTACTGTTTGTGCATTTACAATATTCATTGATTTTTGCCATTGAAAAACATCATGTTATTCATATACCAGAAATGATTGAAGCTACTGACTGAATGAAAGGAGCTGGCATCTCGCTCTCTTTGAATCTTCTTTATCATGCTAAGAGGAGCAGGAAAAAGCAAAAAATTTCAGAATTGCACCTTGCAATGCGGAGAAATTACTGTTTGTGCATTTACAATATTCATTGATTTTTGCCATTGAAAAACGTCCAGAAATGATTGAAGCTACTGACTGAATGAAAGGAGCTGGCATCTCACTCTCTTTGAATCTTCTTTATCATGCTAAGAGGAGCAGGAAAAAGCAAAAAATTTCAGAATTGCACCTTGCAATGTGGAGAAATTACTGTTTGTGCATTTACAATATTCATTGATTTTTGCCATTGAAAAACATCATGTTATTCATATACCAGAAATGATTGAAGCTACTGACTGAATGAAAGGAGCTGGCATCTCACTCTCTTTGAATCTTCTTTATCATGCTAAGAGGAGCAGGAAAAAGCCAAAAATTTCAGAATTGCACCTTGCAATGCGGAGAAATTACTGTTTGTGCATTTACAATATTCATTGATTTTTGCCATTGAAAAACGTCCAGAAATGATTGAAGCTACTGACTGAATGAAAGGAGCTGGCATCTCACTCTCTTTGAATCTTCTTTATCATGCTAAGAGGAGCAGGAAAAAGCAAAAAATTTCAGAATTGCACCTTGCAATGCGGAGAAATTACTGTTTGTGCTTTTACAATATTCATTGATTTTTGCCATTGAAAAACATCATGTTAATCATATACCAGAAATGTTTGAAGCTACTGACTGAATGAAAGGAGCTGGCATCTCACTCTCTTTGAATCTTCTTTATCATGCTAAGAGGAGCAGGAAAAAGCAAAAAATTTCAGAATTGCACCTTGCAATGCGGAGAAATTACTGTTTGTGCATTTACAATATTCATTGATTTTTGCCATTGAAAAACGTCCAGAAATGATTGAAGCTACTGACTGAATGAAAGGAGCTGGCATCTCACTCTCTTTGAATCTTCTTTATCATGCTAAGAGGAGCAGGAAAAAGCAAAAAATTTCAGAATTGCACCTTGCAATGCGGAGAAATTACTGTTTGTGCATTTACAATATTCATTGATTTTTGCCATTGAAAAACGTCCAGAAATGATTGAAGCTACTGACTGAATGAAAGGAGCTGGCATCTCACTCTCTTTGAATCTTCTTTATCATGCTAAGAGGAGCAGGAAAAAGCAAAAAATTTCAGAATTGCACCTTGCAATGCGGAGAAATTACTGTTTGTGCATTTACAATATTCATTGATTTTTGCCATTGAAAAACATCATGTTATTCATATACCAGAAATGATTGAAGCTACTGACTGAATGAAAGGAGCTGGCATCTCGCTCTCTTTGAATCTTCTTTATCATGCTAAGAGGAGCAGGAAAAAGCAAAAAATTTCAGAATTGCACCTTGCAATGCGGAGAAATTACTGTTTGTGCATTTACAATATTCATTGATTTTTGACATTGAAAAACGTCCAGAAGAGATTGAAGCTACTGACTGAATGAAAGGAGCTGGCATCTCACTCTCTTTGAATCTTCTTTATCATGCTAAGAGGAGCAGGAAAAAGCAAAAAATTTCAGAATTGCACCTTGCAATGTGGAGAAATTACTGTTTGTGCATTTACAATATTCATTGATTTTTGCCATTGAAAAACATCATGTTATTCATATACCAGAAATGATTGAAGCTACTGACTGAATGAAAGGAGCTGGCATCTCACTCTCTTTGAATCTTCTTTATCATGCTAAGAGGAGCAGGAAAAAGCAAAAAATTTCAGAATTGCACCTTGCAATGCGGAGAAATTACTGTTTGTGCATTTACAATATTCATTGATTTTTGCCATTGAAAAACGTCCAGAAATGATTGAAGCTACTGACTGAATGAAAGGAGCTGGCATCTCACTCTCTTTGAATCTTCTTTATCATGCTAAGAGGAGCAGGAAAAAGCAAAAAAGTTTCAGAATTGCACCTTGCAATGCGGAGAAATTACTGTTTGTGCTTTTACAATATTCATTGATTTTTGCCATTGAAAAACATCATGTTATTCATATACCAGAAATGTTTGAAGCTACTGACTGAATGAAAGGAGCTGGCATCTCACTCTCTTTGAATCTTCTTTATCATGCTAAGAGGAGCAGGAAAAAGCAAAAAATTTCAGAATTGCACCTTGCAATGCGGAGAAATTACTGTTTGTGCATTTACAATATTCATTGATTTTTGCCATTGAAAAACGTCCAGAAATGATTGAAGCTACTGACTGAATGAAAGGAGCTGGCATCTCACTCTCTTTGAATCTTCTTTATCATGCTAAGAGGAGCAGGAAAAAGCAAAAAATTTCAGAATTGCACCTTGCAATGCGGAGAAATTACTGTTTGTGCATTTACAATATTCATTGATTTTTGCCATTGAAAAACGTCCAGAAATGATTGAAGCTACTGACTGAATGAAAGGAGCTGGCATCTCACTCTCTTTGAATCTTCTTTATCATGCTAAGAGGAGCAGGAAAAAGCAAAAAATTTCAGAATTGCAACTTGCAATGCGGAGAAATTACTGTTTGTGCATTTACAATATTCATTGATTTTTGCCATTGAAAAACATCATGTTATTCATATACCAGAAATGATTGAAGCTACTGACTGAATGAAAGGAGCTGGCATCTCACTCTCTTTGAATCTTCTTTATCATGCTAAGAGGAGCAGGAAAAAGCAAAAAATTTCAGAATTGCACCTTGCAATGCGGAGAAATTACTGTTTGTGCATTTACAATATTCATTGATTTTTGCCATTGAAAAACGTCCAGAAATGATTGAAGCTACTGACTGAATGAAAGGAGCTGGCATCTCACTCTCTTTGAATCTTCTTTATCATGCTAAGAGGAGCAGGAAAAAGCAAAAAATTTCAGAATTGCACCTTGCAATGCGGAGAAATTACTGTTTGTGCATTTACAATATTCATT